>NC_082383.1:21469837-21512337 GCF_031168955.1 Gadus macrocephalus
GAGATACGAGCGGAGCCGCAGATACCAAACGGCGTCAGTAAGGAGAGAGTGCAGCCCACGCAGATTGAGTCCCTCGCGGGCCCGGGTCGGCCTCTCTGGAGGAGTGGAGAGATCCATGAGTGGAGAGACGCCGCCTGCAACCGTTTCACCGTCGTCCACACAGCAAACACCACACCGCTCGGTCTTCAGAAGTCTGCGTGCCCCCCCCCTTCTCTTCGTACCATATCAGTGTAAACAATACGATTGTACAGTAAGATTGAGGGATAAGGATCAGTAGAAATCAACCATATACTTTGACCTAATAGGCCATTTATTTTGCATACATTTTTTCCCCAAGCTTACAATAACTTTCAATAAGTGCATGGAACAATGGAGTTCTAACCCAAAAAGTGCAAGAATCGATATCATGAAATTCATAGAATAACCTTTTTTTTTGGTTTTTGTATATTCTGGATACTTCTTTGTTCATATTTATATATCTCTTAGTTTCTCTTTGCAAAAACAGACACTTTTCATCTCTCTGATACTCTGTCTCGTCCCATAAGGCATGCAGATTAACACACACACACACACACACACACACACACACACACACACACACACACACACACACACACACACACACACACACACACACACACACACACACACACACACACACAAATAACCTTTGCCTGAGCATGGAATTTTCCATTCTGCTCTCTGTCCATCAGACTGACAAGAGATCTGCTGAAACGGCAAATACCAGACCAGCGACACAGACCCAGACCCTCCCCCCCACACACACACACACACACACACACACACACACACACACACACACACACACACACACACACACACACACACACACACACACACACACACACACACACACACACACAGGAGTAGTGTGTGTGAGGGGGAGCTGACAGTGAGTCCACAGGACGGATGGGCATGGCAGAGGAAGCTACGCCGACGCCGGTCACATGGTCACAAGCACAAAGCCCCGCTGAGCACAGGGGGCGGAGCCAAAGACAATCAGGACTCCCTTCTGCTTTGGATGGTTTCCATTTTAACTCCAGAGCCTCCCGTGCAGAAGCAAAGTAAAATCAAGAACAAGTAGCACAGGTTAATGTTTTTTTATATCCTGGTTGAGGCATGCACCCATGACCGCACACACACACATACAACACACACACACACACACACACACACACACACACACACACACACACACACACACACACACACACACACACACACACACACACACACCTGAAGGCTTGGAGAGCAGCTCTGTCTGAGGAAGTGAGTCGAGACCACAAACCTCCTTCCCCTCAACCACACCCCATCAGAGAGAGAACGGTGTGCCGAACAGAGAGGATGTTGGGTATGATGAGTTGTTCTTCAAGTCAGTGCCTTAACATAAAGGTTATTGTGTTGATCATCGCAGAGCCTTCACTTCACCTCAACACGACGGAGGGAACGAAAGCCGTCAAAAACAAAAACCAACCAAATGCCAAACAAAACCAATTCTTCAACTGACCTCTCCTCTTAAAGTTTCCTCTTAAAGAAGGGTCGGACTTTGACAAAGCTGTAAAGATACCATCTGGACAACAAGCGATTGTCGTGGTAACATGTCATTGTAACAGGTCACAGGTGAAGCCTCTCCATTGCATGTTGTGTTTTATGGAACCACATTCCAACGTCAGATGTTGACAGGTGTCTGTTGGCAGTGTGTGCCAGCAGCACCATTAAATGATAATAAATAGCACTCATTTCAAATGTCGCTACGAGACAATGGAATAGGTCTTTCAAATGAATGCAGGTTTAAGTGCCTGTGTGCGTTTAAGTGTGCAGTAAAATGTGTGTGTGTGTGTAGGGGGGTTTATGTGTGTGCACGAGTATGTGCTGGCTGAGAGCCTGCGAGGGTGTGTGAGTGTGTGGGTGGAGGGGCCGGGGATTGAGCAGGTACAGAAGGAAGGAGTTCATGTTAATTACAGGCTGCAGCCACAGTTATTCGCTCGCTGTGTTTAAAAAGGTAGGAGGCAGTGAAAGAGAACGGGGGTTTCAACTACAGTTGGTCCGATACAGATTTATGATCGGAAATTCCTCCAAAACTGCCTAAAATCAGGTCATTTACTACCGAGGCAAATACGGCGTTACGCTGCTTTCGTCAATGGTCTGAGGTGACATGTCAGAATGGGAAACGAGTCATTTACGACCTATGTGAGTTCAAGCTACCAAGTCGGTAAAACATGGCTGCATGGACGCTTAACTAACAACAATACAAATGCATTAATAGAATAATCGATTATAAATGTACGGTAAGTGACTATACATTGCTGTCCTTTCAATAAGAACAAGTGCTGTTAGTAGTGACAATGCTAGACGCTGTATCGGTATACCCTCGGTATCGGGCCGATACCCAAGTTCAGGAGTCGGGATCGGCATCAGGAAGGAACTAGGAACATCTCTAGTTTCAACCATCGACAAAACGATCAGAGATGCTGCGATGCTGTAATACCCGGAAAGAAGAATAAAACAGCGTGCGGCATGTGTTCGAGAGGGCTTCACCGACAAAATAATCACTCTGTGTTGACCTCACCGACGCCTTCCTGGATTAATGCGACTGAGTTGGCGAGTGAGCGCAAGAGACAAAGAAGAGAGCGACTGCTGATGTGTTGTGACGCGGGGCTGGGGGTTGATGCGACGTGGAGGGGATGACACCCCACGCCTTGCAGTGCTATGACTCATCCAGCCTGTCAAAGAACCCCCAAAAAGACCAAATATGGACTTCTGTTTGTCTTTTGTGTGCCCGATCCACGTCCTGGAACGGTGTGATGAATAGAAAACTCTTTTAGGCCCTGGTCGTTTCAAACCAAGGGTTTAGTCAATGATCACACACGACCTGAACGGACACGGTCCAACAACAACAAAAAACACACACTGACCAGTCCAATGTCCGAACGAAGGACACTTTCCATGACAACACATCCTCTTATCAGAGGCCATACTGAGAAATCTGAAACATGGGATCTAAATAAAACAGGCTAGTGGCTCTCCCATTAATGATGAGACAGCGAGAGAAGGGAAGAGAGCGAGGGGAGCAGGAGAGCGAGAGAGACAGAGAGAGACAGAGAGAGAGACAGAGAGAGAGAGACAGAGAGAGAGAGAGAGAGAGAGAGAGAGAGAGAGAGAGAGAGAGAGAGAGAGAGAGAGAGAGAGAGAGAGAGAGAGAGAGAGAGACAGAGAGAGAGAGACAGAGAGAGAGAGACAGAGAGAGAGAGAGAGAGAGAGAGAGAGAGAGAGAGAGAGAGAGAGAGAGAGGAGAGAGAGAGAGAGAGAGGACCCGAGAGACAGAGAGAGAGAGAGAGTAGGAGAGCGAGAGAGAGAGAGAGAGAGAGACAGAGAGAGACAGAGAGAGACAGAGAGAGAGAGAGAGAGAGAGGAGAGAGAGAGAGAGAGAGAGAGAGAGAGAGAGAGAGAGAGTAGGAGAGCGAGAGAGAGAGAGAGAGAGAGAGAGGAGAGAGAGAGAGAGAGAGAGAGAGAAAGCCAGAGGGGGCTTTTTGAAGTCCTTTTGCCGTGCTGTTGCTTTTTTCTCTTTGAACAGACGGAAATGGACGAGCCATTAGCCAATCAGTGTGGCATCTGAGCCCTGCTCCATCGAGAGACGACAAAGAACCAATTAGGAGCCAACATTCTGTACAGTATAATGGGGCCCGGGCGATCGTTCAGCAGTATCCAGCCTTGTGGCCTCATGGCATATTCAAAATCAGACACTCAGTTAATAGATCCTTGTTGCAGATCACCATCCAAAGATGGCCAGAAATGATCCCAGTGGGTGCTTTGCATCGGTTTTGGTTTTCAGGTCAATCGTATGAATAAATAAGTGAATTCTTGTAAAACTCTTCCTGTTTAATTTGCAAATGAACGTGTCCTTTGTCATCTCTTGCACTGTTCTTTATTTTGTACTGTTTGATGAAGTCAACTTTAGGGAGGGAACTCAGACTCAAAGGGCCTTTCAACTTTAAAATGTCAATTTGTGAACCGCAACTCACAAATTGAATCCGCAACCCACAAAGTTTTCAATTTGTTCCCTGAAATATTTGCTGTGGAAAGGAGCCAATGACCTCCGACATCATTGCAGGCCTGCTCAAGACCAAATATCAACTTTTAACTCAAATGTTTTCATTCTAGCCTCATTTAAAAAGAGGAAAGCACAATGGCTTAAGAAGAATTGTGGTCATCAAGGAAAATATACACATTTTCGGTTTTATTATCCAAAGATATGAACAAATGAGATGACAAGATCCACCATTGTTATTGAAGGTTACCATGAAAGGCCGGGGTTTGTGGATAGTTCCTAATGTAATACACTCCATTAGAGGGAGAACAAACAGGGGAAAAGCCATTGGAGCACAAACACGGCTCTAGATAAATGACTTATCATGGCGACATTCAAACAGAAGCTTTAGTACACCCATTGCGGGAGAAACAGGGAATCTTGTTACCACTAATGATTCCAATAGATTGAAACCAGGGCTTTAGTGGCACTTTCACAGGACAGCTAATTGGGAATGTATAGCTAAACTTTAGTCTCATGAGGGCTGGTGGAGTTTGTATTGAAAGTGAAACAGCACAAGCAGGTACCAATGTCTGAACCAAACACTATACGCACAGGAAGGCCGGTGGTTTCTACTGTGTGTGAGGGCAGATTTTGACCTTGTTTTCGGAGGGCTGACCCATTTTGGATAACTTTGCATCACAGAGGCAGGCCAGCAAGCTAAAGAGACAGCGGGTTTTATTGTGCTTGTGTGATGCCGCGGAAAGTATTCTTTTGTAAGGAAAAGGGAGGGAGGGGAAGAGAGAGAGAGAGAGAGAGAGAGAGAGAGAGAGAGAGAGAGAGAGAGAGAGAGAGAGAGAGAGAGAAAGAGAGAGAGAGAGGAAGAGAGAGAGAGAGAGAGAGGAAGAAAGAGGGAGAGAGAAAGAAAATAAAAAGGCAATGATAGAGGCTTGTCTCTGTTGACACTGTTTATTGGAGCCACATACAAAGCATCCCCCACGCAATTTATCCTGAGACAAGAGATAAGTTTTATGCCAAAAGAGGTCATATTTCTCACCGAAGATCAGTTAAAGGATCAATTTGCATTTGCACCAATTAGCACTTTACCCAATATTAAGGATGGAGAAAAAGTGACTATTATTTTTATAAAAACCTGCTGCACTTTTTCTAAGCGATTTTTCTGCGTAGTTTTCATCTATGAACAATTCATGTAGATTAATGGATAAAAAGAGCATCCTCTTTCTGTGCATTCCTGCCACGCTTGAAACCAGGTCCAGTGGTCAGAGACGAGGCAGGTGAGAGGAGGGCAGAGACACATCTAGACCTGCCGATGCCGGCATGCCCTGAGACCCAGTCTCCCAACCTCACCTGCTCGACACCCGCGAGTTCAGTGGAAGATTGCTCATGCCATACTCTAACACAGTGTAATTTGACACCTCATAATAGTGTAGCCTGCAGTGTAACAGCAGAGATTTATTACAAAACATGATCTCTGTGGTTGCATGCGTTGGTTTAGTCTCTCGGCAGCAGGCTGTAGAATCGAGGTGGATGGAGGGAAGCCTGGGATTTAGACAGCATTTGAACCAGTGCTGTAGGTGATTTTGGTCAATATTGTCATGGACTCTATTGAGACGGCTCCCTTAACGTGCGTTCAATGATTTGTCTTTCGGAAATGAGCCAAATAACCTGACAGCCTTCACGGTACTTCAAACTTTACTCTAGAAACTGAGTGTGTGGAATTTGATTCAGATGCAGTGCACACCTGATATCCATCACATATCAAACGTTGATACACGGTGATCATAGATGATCATACTGGATGAAGATCTTCTAATCCTGATGAACTGAAGGTCGACAACAACAAGAAGGAAAATCTAGTGCGCATTGAAATGGTTTGATTTACTAATCGTCAAAAGCAACCAGGTAGCTTAGGATGAGGGGAACACCAAACGATAAGCTGATATTCTGCTGTGGTGGGTTTCCATGGTGTCAATTGTCAGACCTAGAATCATCCGAATGAAAGCACTCTCTCTCACTCTCTGATACAGAAAATAAATTGGTGAATTCAGTGTTTCCCCCAGGAAATTACTTTGTTAATGTGGTCAAAGAGCGAGGGGGGGGGGGGTTTGTCTCGTGGCCCTGCGGTCTCTTCGGTGAGGGTTTCAGTTCAAACGACTATTGTTTTGAACAGTATCACCGATGCATTATTTATCTTTATTTTTTCTACCTGATTGAAGTATGTTTCCATTCCCTATGGGAGTTGTGTACTTTGTCAATGCATAATAATTAATAATAATAATAAATTAAAAAAAGAGAAAACATTTTTTTATACGTTGGTAGTCAAGGCGGGGCCTTATTGTTGTTCAGGCGGTCGCCTTGACCATACAGTGCTGGGAGGAACACTACACTATCACACACAGTATCCCGATATACACAGCGAATATAATGGTTAATCATTTGTCTTTTTCGAGACAAATGATTTACAAATTACAAAAATGAAAGTGGTCACATAAGGCGAAAGATATCCCATTTCCCGAGTAATGCAGACTGCAGCTCGGGCACTCTCACACACATCCAACATTCCACCTTGGCTCCTGTTGCATATGAGAACACTCAGATAAGAGGGTCCTGCTCCTTTAGACCACGTCTCGCACACGCACACGCACTCACACACACACACACACACACACACACACACATTATGGTCCCTCCACTTCACCATTTCTCTGACATCTCTGAAAACCATGGCTATTCATCTCCTTGAATGTAAACAAAATGAATTGCCATCTTCGGCTTTGTTCCATTTTCATCCTTCTTTAATCGCCTCCCTCCGAACTCTTCTCTATCTCTCACCGCGCTGGAATGACGAGTGAATCACAACCCCGACATTGATCACCTCTCTCTGCAGATTCGTCGGCACGGGAAATTCGGTTTCACCCGTCGTTACTTTGAATGTCCATAACCATAACCGGAGATGGATTTCACCACTTCACCGTGGCCCATTATCTTTTAACTCCCCATCTTCCCCCCACCCCTGCTCCTTCTCCTCCAGTTTGACTGCCCCCCCCCCCCCCCCCCCACTTTGACTGCCTTATTGCCTGGAGCCGGCAGTCACTGGGGACGCTAACCAGCTCGTATTGCACAACAACATCCCAGGGCCTCCGCAGCCAGCCGGCCTATCAGATAGCACCAATAAAACGACTGCTGTGCGATTACTGTTGGCCCACAGAGGGGAATGTGTGTGATGTGTGTGTGTGTGTGTGTGTGTGTGTGTGTGTGTGTGTGTGTGTGTGTGTGTGTCTGTGTGTGATGGATACGTTACTGTTGTGAGCACAACACTGCTCAATTTGAAGTTATGATGACATACGACATGGGTCTACCTGAGATGTGATAGCTGTGTTATACTATGCTGTCACACACACACACACACACACACACACACACACACACACACACACACACACACACACACACACACAAACACATGCGCACACACACACACACAAATTCACACATGCACAGGCGCACACACACACACACACACAAAACTGAAAGCAATTTAACCTGTTGAAAGCTTTGAGTCGCACATGTTAAAGTGCCTCATAACCTTTATCTAACCAGATGAGACTAATCGAGATTAAAATCCCTTTCCCAGGAGTGACCTTCTTGCCAAGAAAGCAGAATCGCTCAGGGTTTCACGCTCCAATCACCGCGGTTACAGAGACAACACCAACACAGGACAATAGGCCCTCATACACTAACATACAGGAACTGACATTTAAACAAATGGCTTGCATTTTAAACGAGAAATTAAATCCTTCAGTTTCATGCAGAGAGGTCTTTCCGACTGGATATTGACAGCATGTTCTGAGAGATCAGGCATAATGGCCTTTAGTTCATTTCAGGTAAATACTCAGGTAACAGTTGGTCTTTAATCCCCTAACAGAAGACCCAAGTCATGTCCCCGACAGGAACAACAAATGTTTAATTGGCATCAAGGAAAAGGACACACTTAAGGTTGATACTTGTGCCCCAGCTGAGAAGGTTCAGGGCTCTGCCCCTCAATGTAAGCAGTGTACCAGGATGTAGGTGTCCTACCCCTGCCTGTTCATAATAGCATGTACCTACCTAATGCATGTTATTGTACACAATGGATCAGAGAGGGCTAAAGAAGCTAATAATGATTGCTAGTAGTCAAGGTGGCTGCTGAGGGAGTTCAGCTGATGAAGCTCAACAGGTGTGGTGCATCAGTAATCAACTGAACCTGATTGAACCACCCTTTAAAAGAACCGCTGTTGTTTCTGGGAGATATCCCTTTGCAGAGCCTTGACAATCTGTTTGTAGAGCAAAACCCAGCAACACCGGCCAACGAAACAACATGCATAGTCCTTGTGCCGTCTCTTTGAGGTAATGTCTTCTATTGAAACTTGAATGTATAGAAACTCAACTTCATTAGGAAACCATCTGACTTACAAGTTACTCTGTTCTCAGGTCAACTTGGATATTGTTTCTGTTTGGTTGCGTAATATCACTACCAGTGGATAAAGGTACAACATTACTTGCTTTTGACTTTTTCTCAAGTGACCTGTTACGAAGGAAGGGGCAGTATATGTAAAAGCTTCATTAGTGGGATAATGTCGTCTCCCTTTTTAGGTTTTGGCTCAAACAATCCTTCCCCAGCATGGAGTGACTACAGCAGTCCTGGCTCTGCTTATCCTGTTGGTCAAGACGCCTCTGTTTATGCCTATGGCCGAGCACCGCAACACCACCTCCACTCAAACGATGGCTCCTACATGGATGCTGTAGACTCTGCTTACTACCCTGTTCCTGAAGGCTACCCTGAGAAGCAATACACCCCCATGGACGAGGAGACCCCTGAAGAGTACACTGAGGAGGAGCCTGTGTTGAGTGACGTCTCTGACCTGGAACCCGTCTACCACTTCAGTTCCAGGTCCCGCTACCAGCAAGGCAGACAGGCCTTCTTCCTGACCAGATACAACCCCGGAGAGCCGACGGTCGGCTCCGCTGACATGTCGGACTCCAATAATGGAATGGGCAACGGTAAAGGATGGCCAGTTGCTGGAGAGTCTGGGAAGGGCGGCTACTGATCGACTGCAATGGCTGTCATTTCTGTGAATAAATCTTTGATTTTTAAATCGGTTTCCTTTGCTTTAATACAGATGGCTAAAGATGTGTTAAGCTTTGGTGTCTTAACAAAGTACATTATCCTGGGCTTGATCTAACACACCTGTCAGCCAAAAGATAAACGAGGCATGGTTCACTACACAAATGTATTTCAAAGTTGGCATGGAGAGTATTATTGGCTAAACCACACCCCTATATGGTTTCAATCATGCAATTTGAAGTTCCATCAAGACAGAGGTACTTCTTAAACACAATGTATAGAGTAACCAAAAACCAGTGAATTCTCAATTTAAAGACTAGGATGACGTCACGTGAGACCCTCCTAAACACGACGTGTAATCGCTTAACACGTGTCGTGTTTTCAGCTCTGACGGATATCATGGTTTAGGTCACACACCCTCCCAAAGGACCATAACGCATCGGATCTTTTAAGGAACTGAAATCGAAGTGTTTCTCTGCAACCTTTTCACAATGTCTCTTTGTATCGTCTCTTGCAGTGCAACCTTAATATCTCGGATGTAGATTCATATTCCCACATTTCGGACCCCATTGGAACGAGCGACGTCGTGGCGCGTTCCCATGGGGTCGCTCCCGGAATGGGAGGAGGGCAATGTGCGCTCTCAAGGAAATCACCGTTTCGAAAGGAGAAGAACACAAAGCTCAGTTTTCCCACTACACACAAAGTCCAAAGTGCACGATTTGAGCGGGACACACTGTTGCTTCTATGTTTTCTGTATTCTCTCATTCAAGATACACACACACACACAAGCACCCACAATGTATATAAAAGCTGATGTTTAGAAGAAACAGATATAACTACTCTAGTTTGATAGTCAATCATAACATAATGCAATATTCAATTCACAACATGCACGTAAAAATGTGCACCTTTTCGGACAAGGTTCGTGAATCATTTTTCTGCAGAGGCGTTTAGGTGTACAGCGCATCGCTCACCTTTTCTGAAGTTTGCGGGCTATGTTCGCGTTTGGGGAAAAGAGGGGTTAAGTCCTTAACGGTCAGTAGTTGTAGTAGTTCGTCTGTTACGGTGTTGATATGTGCTTGAAATGACGACACCACAACAGCATCAAAAGAGTAGCAGCAGAGGCGATCACACCGTACTCGGCTCTGTCTGGCTGACGCGGACAGCCTCATGGGCGTGGTCCACTACTTGGTTGACGTAAGGGTTTTTCCACCGGGCAACCTTTACGAAGAATCCGGGCCAGGTAGTCCTACCACTACCATATGATGTCGGACAATGAAGTCATACAACTATCTTATATGAAGTCGGACAAGGAAGTCATCCAACAGATTTTCTTTCACAGCTACTCGGCATGATTGCAGTCTTAATTGATTAAACAATTAACTCGTCATTTTTAGTCTCTCTCAGTGCAGCGTTTTTTAACAGCATGTTATGGCAAATTGCATTTTAAACAGACAGAGGGCGGTATCTATTCCTCAAATAATCTATAGGACGAATGGATGATGAATTATTAATCTAAAGTGTTCAAAGTGATTCAAAATAAAGTGTCAATAATGGAAAAGGACAAAGCTGGAATTCTGATATTGGAATAATTTATTTGTATCACATTGTTAATCGCTCACATAGTCCACATAATAAAAAGAAAACGTATGAAAATCCCAGTATATCTTTCCGTGACAGAAACTTCGCTTTTATCATCTCGGACCAAATGAAGGATTTGTGGGCTCGACGCTTAACAAGTTGTCAAAAGAAAACCAATATCTAAAAAAAAAAGTCTTAATATATCTTAAAGTATCTACTATCAACATTATTATTTACACGGTTTATAAAAACACATCTGAACCCAAAGCACCTCTCTGAGCCCCCCCATCATTAGGCCTGTCTGCAAACACCGTACAGAGCAGTGGGGGACAAGAGGTTAGGGAGAGGTGTGTTCCCACGCCCACGCCCAGCTTAGCGCCCAGCTTAGCGCCCCGAACGCCAGAGGGTCGGGCCTCGGAGCGAGGGCAGCTCCCCCACCACAGGGTCACCTGCGTCGACGCGGGCCGTCCGTGGCCGAGGGAGCTGCCGCGAGTCGGTCGGTCTGAAGGAGAGTATGTCAGGCAGATCAGCACAGCGGCGACCGATCACATACACACGTACGCACACACACGCACACGCAGGCACGCAGGCACGCACGCACGCATGCAGACGCGCGCATACAAACACACGCACGCGCGACGTACACAGGCGCATGCATTCAAAACACACACGCGACGCACACATGGACGCGCCCAACACACACACACGTCAGCCTATAGGCCTGCCGTCACCATCTCTAAAAGAATAAATAAAAAGGCTTCCTGTGCGGCATTTTTAGGCAAGATTTTAAAAAGGCTTGAACTTAAACCTGGGTGGGGGGGGGAGAAGCCTCAATCATGACTGTATAACAAAAGCTTGCTCTGTGTACGTTAGGTTCAGGGTTTGAGGACTGAACACAGCCGAGGGCGAGGGGAGGAAGGCGATTGATCCTCTCCGATCACTTCTCCTAAAGAGGGAGCATGTCCCTCTCAGACACAACATGGTCGCCCTGCTGTGAGAGGGGCTGTGTTGACCCTTGGTCTAGTGGCCTTTGTCCGGGGGCCCACTCCAGGACAGTGCATGGTCCGCGGGCCGTGTTCAAGAGACGTTCCGTCACACGAGCTTTCTTGTGATCCCTTTGAAATGAAGCGACACCCCAGCTGTCCAATCACAGCAGACACTTAAGGAGCCCAAACTGAGGGCAAAGTCGGACTCCTCATGGCAAAGAATATATATACATTTAGACATGATATATTTATATATATTTCGATGAATAAATATATATATATGTACATATCAAATAATAAGTGATGTACAAATCAAATACACGTTCCCGGTGAACGTGATGGACAGGTAGAAGGTTCGCTCAGGAAGAAAGGCAGGGCTGAACCTGCCAGTCTCAGGTTCTCAGCTTGTGTGATAGTGTGAGTGTGTGTGTGTGTGTGTGGTGATGATGATGATGGGGATGAAGGTGTGTGTATCCAGGGAAGTCTCCAACGAGGTCTCCTGGAACGAGGTGGGGGGGGGAGAGACAAAAGAAGGTGATCGTTAGTCCACCCATTCAATCACAGGGGGGTTAGGGCAACGACAAAAAACACACACATACACGCTTCTTTTTATAGGGAGGCGCCTGCACTGAACACACACATACAAAGAACACTGCAAAATACGAATACCAAACAAAGGGCATTGGGGTAAAGTCTGCGTTGTGTGCGTCACTAAACTAGTAATACGTTGAAAACAAGAAACTCAATGGAGGACGAAGCAGTGGAAGAATCATGTGGCTTCAAAGAGCGCATCGAAGTCAAACCCGCAGCGACAGCGGCCTCTACCGTCGGCCTCTCTCCCTAGCACCCTGACAACCGTCGCTAGGGTAAACAGAGTGAACAGAGCCTCACCCTGCGCGGCGGCGGTCACATGGTGCGGCTGTACTGGATGCCCGTCTTGGAGGCCAGGTTGGACCAGGGCAGCAGCGAGCGCAGCAGGGCCTGGGCCTGGCGGTAGAGGCGCTGGGGGATGGAGCACGGGCTCAGGCTGGCCAGGGTGGAGCCGATGTGGTGGATGTAGTCAGTGGTGGGGAGGTTAAGGAACCAACAACCCCCCACGCATAGATAGACCGCTGGACCCCGGGTCAATGTGGCCGAACAACCACAAGGTACATGGACATATACCTAACCCTAACCCTAACATTAGATGTCAATAGTTGTATCCAACTAAAAGCCGAACTCAAATGGCTGATATGTAAAGCCCTGGTGAAAAGTCGTGCACCTATTTCAGGTCCCTCCTAGAATCTCAGTGCTACATTAAAGGGTTATGCAATCTTTTTTAATTATATTTTGCAAACCCTAGAAAGGGCGATCGCACTTTGTTTTCATGAATAAGCTTTCTTTCCCTTTGACATGGTACTAATGTTCACAAATATAGATAATTTATAACTTGTACGTGTATAACGTACGTTAATCCAACCCATGTACGTTGACTCTATCGACTAATCATCTACCCCTGCTTCATAATACGGCAATATCTGTGCTTGCTCAATGATGAGCAAGCACAGGCTTTTCTTTCCGTTTGTTTGGTCTGTTTGTGTGAAAAGAAAGGGATAAAGCACCATTGACACACGAAACAAAAGGACTGTGAATCAGGTCTAAGGCCGCACCGCTGTGCCCCGGCAGGACAAGAACTCCGTCTGGGGACCACAGGGGGGGTCAGCATCAGGGGCTTTGGATGAACCCCCGAGCCCTGAGCCCGGAAGGCGGTTCTGAACCCAGGAGGAGTCCGGCACCAGAAGCCACGGGCCTGCGTCCCACCAGAAGGATATAAAATGGTCCAGGGCGGGTGTCCGCCGTTGACGTAGAGGACGTAGGTGAAGCCGTCCTTCAGCACGCCGCGGATCGAGTAGTAGTAGGGCAGGTAGTGGTGCTGCCGGAAGTCGCGGCTCTCGTAGAAGTGGATGGCGTTGGCGTTGGTGGTGAGCACGTGCAGGTACACCGCCTTGCAGTGGTCCAGGGCGGTGGTGGAGATGTGCTCCTTCAAGCTGTCCAGCAGCAGGGAGCCTGGGGCGAGCCCAGAGAAACAAAGACTTATTTTTTTGTTTTTTAAAGATTTTCTTTTGCATCTCTTTTTTTAATGCTTTATGATACAGTGAGATAGATAAGGTATGAGAGATAGAGGGGAGGAAATGCAGCCAGCGATGAGGACTGAGCCTTAATGGTTCACCCCCAATTAAGACCTGTTGACTGGGATACTTTCTGGCTCAACCCTGAAGGGAAATGAACAGAATGATGCTCATAAACAGAACCGCATTGGTCAAGTCGTTTGTCTAATCATACATGGAGTCCACGTGGCTATTACTCGGTGCGCAACATACGTTGACACACAAAGGTTACGAGAAGGAGTGAGTGGGGCATAGCCACGGCCCAACGATGGCGTTTTGCTATCAGCACTCACGGCCAAGCTATGTCGTACTGCACTGGGCAATACAATACCAACTGGAGTTTCTAAAAAAAACTCCAGAGCAGCAGTACCCATATGTAACAAAATATTGCATATTTTGTGCGTATATAGTGGTGTGTGTGTGTGTCTTTTGTTTGTGTGTGCGTGCATGAGAGAGAGAGAAAACGGAGTAGAGAAGGCAGCTGTAACGTATCAGGTCATAGCGTTGTGTTCCGAGTTAAGATGTGATAGCAGCCAGGGATAGTGCTATATCAGGATTCAGCTGACGGGGTGAATTAAAACTCTAAAAACAACACGTATCTTGTGTAAAATGGAGCAGCAAACTCGTCTCATCTTCCCAACCAAATTAGACAAAGAATACCTCAGGGAAGAAGGGAGGCCTTATTTGAATAGAAGGGCAGATCCGACAATGAACGTTTGCATATTTATCTCTAATCTTTCTATTGTGCGCCACGTACATTTCACACGAATGTGCCGGTTCAGACTCATAAACGCTTGTTAGTACAGGACCTTTTCCTAAAGGATGCAAAACAGGAATAAACTAAAGTGTTTGTAAATCAGTGTGTGCATTCGTGAGGATCCGAATCAACAACCTTTAAAAAAAAAAAGGTTGTTGTTCTGCCGTTTTCTGCAGAAGCACTCAGAACTTCAGAAGTGATCATTTCAAATGGATGTGCAGAGCTTGATAGAGTAAATAAAACCAATATTATGATGCAGCGTCTGTAATACATCAACACAGCATCCCAAATAATTGGATGCAAAATTAACGTTTGTTTTATATATATAAACTGCTGTAGGAGAACAGTCTTTGAGGACTTTGAGTGTGTGAAGTGCTCTTAAAATGCAAAACGAAATTACGAAATTATCTATCCACAAATCCGTTCATGCAAGTGTTTCTTCCATGAGGAGATAATGCCATCCCACAATTCCTTGTGACAGGAACATTTAAAACGACGTAACATTCGGCAAAAGAAATCAACATGAACGACTATTTTCACACAATTATACTTTATGGTATCTGTTACCATGAATATGAATGGACAGGGGTCGACCTGGCCTTACTATATTGACCACATTCTACTACAAAACTGCTGGAGGGCAGGCCGATAAACTGCATGAAGGTGAGAGCATCTCGCAGGATTCTGAGGTATCTCGTTCATCAGAGAAAAGGGTTGATCTTTTAATTTCATTAAAACCTTTCTGAGAATTCTAAGATAATAATCTCGACTATCTAGATAAATTACGCAGAAATCTTTTCCCACAAAAAACTTTCTCGGAGCTGTTTGATAATGATCTTGTTATTCAGGAAAAACAGAGCAACACTGTTTTTATCACTTGAATGTATCACGCTTTCAGTATTACGCCACTCACTATATGAAGCAACTATATTCATTTGAAGATAAAGTAACGTGAGAACTTGATTCTCCATGTTCTTTGTTCATGGTTGCTGATAACAGTGCCGTTCGGTTATGAATTAGCCAGAGCTGGTGTGCCAAACTAGCAGAGGAAACCATTAAGATAGCAATCACTTACGTAGTTCTATATGTTAATACATTACATGAGGGCCCACATGAAACTCGATGTGGGCAAACAGAGTTTCATGTGAGGTCTGTCACCTTGACAACCAACAATGTATCAGATATCGAATAACAAATGTAACACTATCAATGTGCCACGTTGCTAGATAGGACATCAGGCTATAACCTAATAAATACTTGCTAAATTTGCATTTACATTTAGGGAATTTAGCAGACGGTTTTAATAATAATAAAAAAAAAATAATAATAACAATATATCGCTGTCAGTACAGTAAGAATGTTCATAGAGCAAGTGTCAAGCACCAACACTCACTAGATTCACCCATGGCCCGTGTACAACAAAGACAGCTAGGATAAGATGCCAAGTACTATTTTTACCTTGTCAATGTAATCAATGTGACCATGTTTCTGGATTTGTTCCCACAATAAATGTACTACTTCACTAATGACTAGCGCCACCTGGAAATAAGCAAGGTTTATCCGCTTTGACATGGATTTATTTGAAATACGATCAATTCAACAAATTTAATTTAATAGATATGAACCACCAAGGAAAAGGGAAAGAGAAATCGAGAAACAGCTGTGTGTGTGTGTGTGTGTGTGTGTGTGTGTGTGTGTGTGTGTGTGTGTGTGTGTGTGTGTGTGTGTGTGTGTGTGTGTGTGTGTGTGTGTGTGTGTGTGTGTGTGTGTGTGTGTGTGTGTGTGTGTGTGTGTGTGTGTGTGTGTTGAACAGTACCTATGCCGTGTTTCCTGAACTCCTTGACCACCCCCAGGCTGAGTATGTAGGCCACCTGTGTGTCCACAGGGAAACTGGAAGCCAGGATGTCTCCATCCTATCAAAAACATGCACACACACACACATCTGTAGTCAGTCGACAGCAACACTTTACCACTTCAAACCGTTTTAAAATGCAGCCAGTAGTGCATTTGAAGGATGTGGTGTGGGAATGCATCACCTCCCAATATTATATTTGTCACATCCCCATAGAAACAGTATAACTATGGCTGCTTCCATTATCATTTGGTCACAAATGAAACACTTCATATTTATTTTACTCTCGAGACCACCCACTCTATCTTTCCTCAGCTCTCCACTGGCCCATCTGTCCTCTATTCTCATATGCTAGCGCTTCAGTTTAATGTCACCATTTTGCTGCCTTATGTTTCCCTCCCTTGCATAAGTCAGTAGTTGGAGCAGCAGAGTAAAAAACTGAATCACAAATGTATCCTTAAGGGTTTTCTGAGTTTATAAAACCTTTCAGGTGGCAAATAATGATAGATGAATCGTGATGAATAATGTTTACTGTATATAACATCCTATTGGGAGGGACATTTGCTGCAACTATTTAGTGACCGTTGCAGCAACAGTGACTTTGAACAATGCAAACAGAGTAAAACAGAGCACGTTGTGTGATTCAATTGGACGAATACGTTACCTCTTTGTGTACTTTCGTCCGGCCTTTGATCTCGGCCACTATCATTCCCACGATGCCTCCTTTGAAGGTGGCAGCTAGGGAGAAGAACTTCTTGTTGGAGGTAATGTCCTGGTACCATGAGTCTGGGTATCTGCCGAAGTTACAACAGCAGAGGGTTAGTCGGTCAGAGGGTTACCATTTATAGGGCTGTATAACCATATACACAGACTTGCTTAACTGATAATGTAAAGTAACTCATGCTAAGACTTGACCTGGGAAATCAAATGTGTGGCAGCCAACCTAGCTGTAATCACTCTATTCACCATTCAAGATAGCTGGCGTTTAACAGAGACCACAGTGACGGGCCTTAAACTAGCAGCCTCAGGGGAACTGCAAGGTTGGACCTGTGACCTTATGTACGATTTGTCAACAAACTTCTACTGTGGAGGAGTAATGGCGAGTGTCAGTGTCAATAGTCCGGGTGTTTGGCTGAAACCTGCAGCAACAGACACGCCACGACAAATGGGGTTTACTGACTCGATTGGGAACCAATCGCCGCAGAGCAACTTGACGCTCTCTATGTCATCGTGGCAGAGGAGCCGGAGCTGGACTTTGCTGAGGGCCGTGGGCGACACGACGTCGGTCATTCACACCTGTGGGGATCAGTGGAGAACACAAGACACACGTTCTGCAAAGGAAGTGAGAAGCAGCCTGCACTGATAGCAGGAGGAGGCGCCGTCATCATCATCATCATTGAGAAAAAAACATGCAACATGTGACATAATTCCAGCAAAAGTGATCCTAGTTATGAAAGAATAAAAAGGACATACGGTTATCATTAATACGATGCATAAGACAAAAGTGTGTTTTAAAAAGAGCGCAACCAACAAAACATCCAGTGAGGTGAATAAGGTGTCAAAAACATTGAAAAAGTTGTAAAATGTAAACGCTAACGTTGACGTTTGATAACGTCCGATCTGTCGATGTTGCTGATGAACCAAGCAACTGCTTGGTTCAAAAGTTTTGCTAGTTTTGTAAACACAATGATATACCATTGTAATAATTTAGCATGAGGTCATGTGCAATGCTTTGTCAGAACCCAGTGCCTGAAACCCATTCCTGGTGGGGTGGGCTCAGAGGTACAGTGGGACCTCCAGGCTAGTGCTGCTCGGAGGTACGGCTGGACCTCCAGGCTATGGCTGCTCGGAGGTATAGCTGGACCTCCAGGCTAGTGCTGGTCGGAGGACAGCTCCAGTCTGGAGGACTGTACCTCCATGCCAGTGCATTTCGGAGGACAGCTCCAGTATGGAGGACTGTACCTCCAGGCTTCCCGGAAGACAGCTCCAGTGTGGAGGACTGTACCTCCAGGCTAGTGCTGCTCTGGAGGACAACTCCGGTGTAGAGGACTGTAGCTCCAGGCTAGTGGCGGTAGCTACCTTGTTTCAGCACTCCAACCAGAGAAACGTCGGGGACTCGATATCTCTTTTGTCTTTCAAACGACTTAAAATTCTCTGAGAACCATGGTAAACACGTTAGTTTTCTGTCTGCTTTCAAAGCAAAGTCATTACTGTTAAATATTTTAAAAAAGAAAAAGCTACGCTATGTCTGCGTTTTTGCTTTTTGACAGCTCGCTGTTATCTTCCGGGTTCCTACGGATCTCTTCCGGTAACGTCACGACGGTGACGCTGGAGGACTTTCGGATCGCTTTCCCGCCCTCTGGTGGCGGAGGAATGCATTGAATTCAATGTCTATGTAACGTTAGTCATTTTAGCTGCTATGTTATGTGTTATTTTATGCAACTGATAATGTTCTTTCAATAAAAACGATGATTGTGTAGTGACTCAGGAATGATATATTTCTTCTTCTTTTGGAAGGACTAGGCTGACATCTTTTTGTGGGGAAAACCGGAAGTTTGTATTTGCTTTGCTTCCGCAAAAAAAAAAATCCATTACAAAGGTAATTAATTGTATAAATACATTTTGTTGTACAAGATATTCATAACAAATGAATCCTGCTCAAAAGTTGTATGAAGTGATAAAACATCATTTAAGTAGAAAAGGAAGACTTGGGGTCTCTTTTATTTGAAAGAAGGCCTCAATGACAGTATGATACATTTGGGGGCTCTAGCCCCACATGTATCATACTGTATCAAGTATAAATAGCAGTATAAAGCGCAAATGCTACATAGGAATACCAATGACAAACATTATTAAAAGAATAGTACTAAACCATTAACCAATCGGAATCAATGTGTTTATTGCCTTTTGACATCGTGCATTATGCAGTTTGGTTTTTGTAAATAACACACCGATTTGTGGATTTTAAACCTTACTCTATGAGCGAAAGCAATACAATTTTGCTTTTCGAGTGGTCTCTTTTATGTTCCCCGTTAATTTATTTATATCATTTATTAATTGTAAAGAAACACACTTTTCTTAGTATGATGGTATGTTAAGCTTCTATATCACCTTTATGTTGCAGAGTGAAAAACATTTATAATATTTTGCATTGCAAATATTATAAATGCCCCCCCCCCCCCCCCCCCCCAGCCTGTGGCTGCGCTGGATTAAGGAGTCCGAGGAAGGAAACCCAAACGCCGCCGTGTTTGGATGGATGATAGAGCTTAGATCGGGTTAGATTAAATAATCTCGGATATAAATAACAATAATCGGGTTTAATAACTTCACATGGTGTGTCTGGTGTGTTTCCAGCATTCGTAGTGTTGATCAGCAGAGAAATAGTCCGCCAAGACGTTGAGGTGCTTAGCAATCAGAGACTCTGTCCATGCAAGTGAACGGAGCGTTCACTCTTCGTCATAACTATCAAACCAAACATCCTTCACATTCACCGAGCGAACATTATGAGAGTAAAATGCACATTTCTCGCTAGAAATGTTTCCATAAACGCATTTAATGGCGTAACTATGTTACTATTTCCACTCAGAATAAAGAAAGTTGCCGGCCGTGGCTGCCATGGACATGGCTGCTCTGGAGTCCGAGGTAGGAAACCCAAACGTCGCCGTGTTTGGGTGATAGAGTTTAGATCGGGTTAGATTAAATAATCTCGGATATAAATAACAATAATCGGGTTAAATAACTTCACATGGTGTGTCTGGTGTGTTTCCAGCATTCGTAGTGTTGATCAGCAGAGAAATAGTCCGCCAAGACGTTGAGGTTGCTTAGCAATCAGAGACTCTGTCCATGCAAGTGAACGGAGCGTTCACTCTTCGTCATAACTATCAAACCAAACATCCTTCACATTCACCGAGCGAACATTATGAGAGTAAAATGCACATTTCTCGCTAGAAATGTTTCCATAAACGCATTTAATGGCGTAACTATGTTACTATTTCCACTCAGAATAAAGAAAGTTGCCGGCCGTGGCTGCCATGGACATGGCTGCTCTGGAGTCCGAGGTAGGAAACCCAAACGTCGCCGTGTTTGGGTGATAGAGTTTAGATCGGGTTAGATTAAATAATCTCGGATATAAATAACAATAATCGGGTTAAATAACTTCACATGGTGTGTCTGGTGTGTTTCCAGCATTCGTAGTGTTGATCAGCAGAGAAATAGTCCGCCAAGACGTTGAGGTTGCTTAGCAATCAGAGACTCTGTCCATGCAAGTGAACGGAGCGTTCACTCTTCGTCATAACTATCAAACCAAACATCCTTCACATTCACCGAGCGAACATTATGAGAGTAAAATGCACATTTCTCGCTAGAAATGTTTCCATAAACGCATTGAATGGCGTAACTATGTTACTATTTCCACTCAGAATAAAGAAAGTTGCCGGCCGTGGCTGCCATGGACATGGCTGCTCTGGAGTCCGAGGTAGGAAACCCAAACGTCGCCGTGTTTGGGTGATAGAGTTTAGATCGGGTTAGATTAAATAATCTCGGATATAAATAACAATAATCGGGTTTAATAACTTCACATGGTGTGTCTGGTGTGTTTCCAGCATTCGTAGTGTTGATCAGCAGATATATAGTCCGCCAAGACGTTGAGGTTGCTTAGTAACCAGAGACTCTGTCCATGCAAGTGAACGGAGCGTTCCCTCTTCGTCATAACTATCAAACCAAACATCCTTCACATTCACCGAGCGAACATTATGAAAGTAAAATGCACATTTCTCGCTAAAAATGTTTCCATAAAAGCATTTAATGGCGTAACTATGTTACTATTTCCACACAGAATAAAGAAAGATGTCGGCCGTATGCTTCTGTCCAAGCTCACTACTCTCTGCCAGTGATGTCGGGTCAAGCTCAACGCTGATTGGCTATTGCGGCGCGTATGAGTGTAAAAAGTTCAATTTTTTGAACTCCTCGCGTACATGTACGCGCGTATATATACGCGCGTATATGTACGCGCCTCATACGCCCCTACAGCGAGTAAAATGTTGCTTGGTACGCATGATACGCGTGTACGCACCTCATACGCGCGTACACCAATGCTTCCCTATGGAAAAATTGCCGATTTTATACGCGTGGTACGCAGGTGACGCATTTGGTGTGGCCGTACCTTAACTATCAAACCAAACATCCTTCACATTCACCGAGCGAACATTATGAAAGTAAAATGCACAT
The DNA here is from genome assembly GCF_031168955.1 of Gadus macrocephalus. Lineage (NCBI taxonomy): Eukaryota > Metazoa > Chordata > Actinopteri > Gadiformes > Gadidae > Gadus > Gadus macrocephalus. The sequence goes on from NC_082383.1 coordinate 21,491,560, forward strand.
TTCTCGCTAAAAATGTTTCCATAAAAGCATTTAATGGCGTAACTATGTTACTATTTCCACACAGAATAAAGAAAGATGTCGGCCGTATGCTTCTGTCCAAGCTCACTACTCTCTGCCAGTGACGTCGGGTCAAGCTCAACGCTGATTGGCTATTGCGGCGCGTATGAGCGTTCAATTTTTTGAACTCCTCGCGTACATGTACGCGCGTATATGTACGCGCGTATATGTGCGCGCGTATATATACGCGCGTATATGTACGCGCCTCATACGCCCCTACAGCGAGTAAAATGTTGCTTGGTACGCATGATACGCGTGTACGCACCTCATACGCGCGTAAACCAATGCTTCCCTATGGAAAAATTGCCGATTTTATATGCGTGGTACGCAGGTAACGCGTTTGGTGTGGCCGTACCTTCAGGGATCTGTGCGCAAACTCCCTTGCACTACAGATTACGAGCGTCAGTGTCGTACGCGATGGAGGGTGGGTGACATTCCTACAGTCTGTGATGATAGGCTATATTTCTACAAATGACTTACTATTACTAGCGATTAACATGACGAAACAACACGAACTAAGCTAACATTAGACTATAGCCATACCAGATAACGCCATACCAGCTAACCCTAACTATTTCTATTAAACTCTGAACCATTTTGCAACAGGCAACTGTGTGTTGGTGCGTCTTATTGCTTCCCACGTCTGCGTCTGCATCTTTCCCACTCCTGGCTAATAGTTTCAGCTTTTGTACTGTATATCAGAAATGATCACCCTGTACCACACTGCTGACATGTTGTTTTGTGAGCACTCACGCATTTCTCTAGGTATCTTAAGTTTCCTACTGGAGTCATCAAAACTTTAAACTTTGTTATTGTAAGAAATATTGTGTTGCAAAAACACGTAACATTTCTTCATCATGAACTACAAGTTACGCAAAATGGCATACAAACATCCAGTCCAATATGAAAGAAAAACGCTAGCTTCATTAAGGAATCGAACCCCTTATCCCCGCGTTAATGAGTTGCTCTCTGACCACTAACCCATCAGGTCTTAGTACATGCGATTCAAGAGTTAACCACTTGACAATCTTTAAACTTCGGTTGCCTAGAAATTGTAAACAGTGATGTGTGTACATTGTTCGAGTATCCGTCACTCGCGATGTGTGTGCAGTCCAAAATGAAAGAAAAAACCTTGCATCACTAGGGAATCGAACACCCAATCATCAGTTGGTCGTTGGTAACTGTAAACAAATAGATCGCATTTTGTTTAACTGCTAACTAACAAACGGGTTTATGCGTTCACTGAACAAAGATTATGGAAATAAAAGACCACTTTTCCATCAGAAAAATCATCAGAACCGTTATTACCAACCCATAGACACTAAAGCCAAAACCTTTCTCACATGCACACCCATCGCGAGTGACGGCTATGCGCACACATGCACACCCATAGCGAGTGACGTAGGACGTAAAGTCCCGCCCAGCCAGGTCGAAGTGGCGTCGTTAGAGAGTCCCCTAACCGACTGGAGCACGGTAACGCTGAGTTGTGAATGTAAGTAGTCAACATAAAACTTTCTTGAATGTTTGTTTCTGGAGGTTCAACGTGTTTTTAAAACGGACGAAGTGAATCACGTTTGCAATGTAAAACGGTTAACCGTTATGTTAGCAAGCTAGCATGGAGTTAGCTTCTGAAAGCAGAAGCTAACTCCACGTGTCCCAGTTAACGCCGGAGCCTATCGGCTCGGCCATAACTGTTTCGCGCGCATCTCCCGCTACATATAGGCAGGCCGACCATAAACCTCGTATTATTGATCGTGCCAGCCCTTCGTTGCCTTTTGAAAGGCAACCTCGCCCGGCTAATCAGCCCGGCCCGCCTCCATCGCAGGCCGCGGCGAGCGGCCAGCAATGGCCTCGGGCAGCAATGGCCATGGGGCGATGTCCCGCCCAACAAGCGCCGGCTATTACGGGGCGAGGGAGAAGCGTGTGACAGCGAGAAACACCTCTTTACTAAAGACGGCTGTTTTCTCCCCACACCCCAGTTAACGCCAGAGCCTACCGGTTCGGCCGTAACTGTTTCACACGTCTTTGACCAGGGGTTCTCAAACTTTTTTGGTCCGTCAGACGCTTTTGGTCTGAACGCACCATTAGACTAGCTGAAAGTCATTCATTCTGTTTTTTTTGTGTGTGATTTTTGTTGTTGTTGTTGTTGTTGTTGTTGTTGTTATTGCTAGGATAAGAATTTATGAGTGCTACCAGCCCAACTTTACCTAGCTTTGACTTATTTGTGTAATGAAATGTTTTGAATAGTCCATCAGGCATCTTAAACATCTACTTTGTTTTATTCAATGTTGGTGTATTGTTGTACTCTTATGAAGAATATGACTGCCGTTTCTGATAGTTCTGATGGAGGTTTAAATTTCATGACAGGTGACCTGTAAAATAAAAAAAAATTGTATGTGTTTTCAGGTTGCTGCGACAAATATGACTTGGCACTGTAAGTTGTGTTCAGCTTATTTTACAACTAGAACATATTTATTTAAACACTGTAGACTGCAGCACAGCCACTTTTCAAAAAGTAGCCCACTCCCATGCCTCCATGATGATTGTATGTGCACATTTCAGACACTTAGTGCACTGAGTACTCATCTGTCAAGATATCATACACAAGAACATAACAGCAGTGCAAAGGAGATTCAGGTACTTGTGACTTTCAAGTGTCCTTTATGCACATTTCAGCAACCTTTTTCTGAGTCTGTACTCCTCAGTCACATAAGAACACACTTAAAAAAGCATGAGACAGTGGTATGTCCATACAAAGGTTGCAACTATAGCACAAATGTATACTCTTCCTTTAACACCCATAAAAGTAGAGTGCATCAAGCGAGTCTTGCGTCAGACTTTGGTAGTGACATCACAATTGCCAGACCATTGTGATGACGAGTCCTGCGGTGAAAGAGCTAATGGACCTCTGGCCTGCTCTTCATATGCAGTCTGAGGTAATATGGGTCAACTCTTTCATCTGTTTTTATCTTTGCTAAATAAATTTAATAAATAAATTCATTTTGTAGGTTATTTTTCAGTTTTTATCTTTGCTACTGTATGTCATTGATGACATTGTCTGTAATGTTGCCTAATTTCATTCATCATAAAATAAATAATTGCTGTTACTGTCCTTTCTACAATGCAGGTGTATGCAGAGTTCCAACGGATAACTAACCAGAACCTACCTAACACTTTCTACGCGGAGCTTGATCGCCACACTCCTCGTTTGATGGCCTTATTTAGGCAGAAAGCCTCCAAAACTGGAAAGACGGCAGATGCTTTGGCAGACATTTTCAAAGTCCATGATACACGGGTGATTATACAGTACATTTCAGAGGTAGAGTCTTAGTGTAATGTTGGGAGTTTAATGCTTCAAATAAGCTTTTAAATTCCGTAATTGCACCAGATGAGTCAGCAGATTATTAGTGGATTTATGTGCAGATACTGGAATTTAATTAACTAATAATTAGTTGGGACTGTTTGGCATTGGGTTAGAATTGTAAACTTGTCACAACACTATTTTAATCTTCTTAGGAATTACATGATGTCCACACAAGGCGTACCACTGTTCTCCATGCCCTTCCTGTGTATCTACGTGAGAAAGTCTCTGGATTTTTCAGAACATGTGTGGTAAGTCCAAGTAAAGAGATATCATGCCTATTATACTGTAAATTAACCAGTTCATATTTTCATTTCATTTCCAACACACTAGAATTCCTGTATATGTACCAGTATTTCAACTTCAAACCTCTGGCAAGATGTTCATAAGTGTGAAGTGTCATTTTGGGCCCATTACGGCATCAAAAAAAATAAACTGCAAAGAAAAGTAGCAGTCATTAGCCTAACAGTGGAACACATAAAAGTCATCTCACTTTCTCAGCAATGAGAGCACAACGCAACAGAATGAACAGGAGTCTTTCAGACTTGTGTATTTCTTGTTATTTATATGACCTCCAACTGTATCAAAATGGCCACAGCCATAGTTTCAGTAAATGTGATTATATGATCTCCTTTTCATTTTTTAGGATGATATGGATGAGCCAGACCTGCGGGATGCATCAGTGGTCCTCCTTACAACTGTCAGCGATGATGCAACAAGCCCAGTTCACTACCACCCAGTGAGAGTCTCTGTCGTCCTAGAGGGTGATGTGGTTGTCAGCCTCCCCAGGCTTGCAGATGCCTTCCTGGTAATATTCGGCCTGATCTATGTACTACATCTCAGTTATCCCGAGGGACTGACAAACACCTTTGAGTTCACACAGAAAATCTTACTTGGTCTTGATGACTCTAAACTGTCACCCAAGCTGCAGACTCTTAAAAATGACCTGATGTTGTATGTGTAACTCAAGATCCAATAAGGAGTGGTGGATTCTGATGGCTCACTCTGTTAGAGCACAGTCCACAATGAGAATATGTCAGGTCCATGTTGACTACTGTTCAACTGTAGATGTTAAAGTTGCTGTTCTACTCAACTTGTTTTTAGCCAAATGGCACAAAGTACACACTGTCTTCGTACTGGTTAATGTACATTTTATTGTTTAACTGAAATGCAGGGTTGAATTAAGTGTTTATACACTATGGCATTTTGTTTTTAAAATGTGTACTATATAGTTCTGGGAAATAATTCTTTATCAGAAAATAAAGTTCTTCATTGATACATTTTCATAAATAAATAAACAACTCAGAGTTTCAGGCTGCTTTACTTCAGTAAAGTAGCCACCTTTCTAGTTGGAAACAGTGTTATAGTGACTTTATTTTCTTCTGAGGATGGGATGTTTATTCTGTTATGGAAATGGATCAAATAACAAGTTTTTATTGTCTTAATATTTTTTATTCTGATTTTCGAGTTTTAATTACTTTTCTAAAGCTATACAGTGCACCCTGAAGTTGCTAGATTTGAACCAGATAGCCAAAGAAGGCTACACACTGCCTTTGTACATGTAAATGTACAGTTTTGAAATTTTAGCAGTTCTAGTTGTGAAGAATTTATAAGCAATTAGTTTATACATTGCTGCACTGCAAGTTTACAAGCAGATGTCCACAAGTGTGCCTTTGTAATTGTTTCTTTAATTCTCTTTTTTGCTATTACTGTCTTTCAAATATTGTTTGTTTCATTTTGTGCTAAAAGGCACAGGTGTGGGCAAATAATCTTTCTAAACTCACATTTTTGGTCACCACCCAAGACTTGCTGATGCCCCCCTGCTAATGTTGTATTAACAGTTTATAAGCTATTTGCGACAAATATTTTTTAGCTTTTCTGAGTGAATATTTTCTATTCCATGGTTCACCTTAAAGTATAAACAAAAAGGCCAGAAGTAGACTTGATAATTTATATTTTTTATTTATGCATTTATTTATTTATGTTTTTTTAGAGACTGGGCAAGAAAAGTTTATACTAAACATCTGAATAGAAAATAAAAACTTTTAATTTGATGTGGGTTTCTTTTGTTTGACTTTTAAGTCAAGTGTACTTATTATGTTTAAGGCAATCAGTTGCCACAAATATTTTACGTTTGGAGGTAAATGATTTTGATTTGTGCAAGTCTATGTTTTTGAGTTATGAGTAATCAAAAGATTGATTGAAAAAACTAATAAATGTCAAGTTAATGAAACTTAAAAATCCTGAGTTTTCGTGCTTGAAATTATTAAGTTCACTTCAGTTATTGCAATGAGTTATGAGTAATCAAAAGATTGATTGAAAAAACGAATAAATGTTAAGTTAATGAAACTTAAAAATCCTGAGTTTTCGTGCTTGAAATTATTAAGTTCACTTCAGTTATTGCAATAAGAAAGATAAATAAAAATTCTGAGTAGCAGAACCTGAAAATATTTGAGTTGGTTTAATCAGTAAATTTAATTTCATTATAATTTAAAATTACATTTACCATAAACTCCAAATATATAAGCTCTGATATACTCAAATGTTTGAGTTTATGAACTCAAAATAATTGTGGCAACTGATTACCTAATTTTTTTTAGTACTGCTAACTTATTCGGGTTTACAGTGGGTTTGCTGTTCAGGTTTGGTTTGTTGCATTTTGTTTGGGTATTTCCAACATGGTAAAGATGGTTTGTTGTTCCCAGTATTTGTTTTGTCTGTCTGGGTAAGTTTCCTCCGTTCTGGCTCGGTCGGTCCTTGTGATTTTGGTACTGGTTTTCTGTCCAAACCATATAATCGCACATTTTCTAATCTTCCATATGCTACACTAATCCCTTTACAGATTTTATGATACTTACTTTATTCTAATAAATAACTTTATCCCTTATCATGTGTGGATCCCGATCTTTGCTCTGACCCGAGCCTCGTCTTAATGCAGCCAAGGAGATGGAAGAGCGTTATGAATAATTATTAGATGATTGTGTTGTACAATGAAAGACAGTAAAGATTCAATATGAATGGCAAAATAAGGATGGGTTTTTATTTGAACAATAAAATATGTGTTGGGCAAATTATAGAGAGGCTGAGATTATAGATTTCATATTCAAAAGGCAAAGGGGTAAAAAAATGTAAGAAATATATTTAAGAAATATAGGCCTACTCAAAGCCCAAATCATTGATATCATACCCTATCCAATAATAAAGAAATTTGAATTTGAATGGTAACAATTCCGTTAAATCCTCGTCCTCGTTTTGAACGTCTCACTCATGGCCAGTGTGTTCTTTCTGATTAGCTCTTAATTGAGATCACCTGTCACGCACCCCTTTATAAAGGTGAACACAATGCGTTTGGTTTACTTTTCGCATCGGCCTGTGTCAATCGAGGTTGAGTTTAGTGAGGGTTGTAAGTTTTCGATCTAGATTGCAGATCACTATTGTCACTTTATACAAACTGAAAGTATGCGTTGTTGCGTGTTTGTTTTTGTGGGCATTTGACTGAACAGCCCAGACAAATATTGCTACCAACATGGCACTTCGAAACAGACCACCGCAGTGAGTAAAAGTTATTTTCCTTTATTAAATGTTGACGTTTTTGGGCTGTCTCCTCAGACACAAGCCATCAGTATCCCTGCTCTTTGCACCTTGACATGCATGTCGCCGCTGTTTGTTAACCTAGCTTTGCTGATTTGTATCTTGTGATGTGTGTGTGTTTTTCTTAACAGGTGTTAGATGACTGACAAGATCTATGGGGGGGCCCCCTTTGGGCCCCCCCATACCAACTTAGTCTTCAAAGGAATCTAGTGCCATGGGACTCCAGTGTCTTCAAAACATCCTCGGAATACATGTGTATGAATGGTCCACCGAAGGGTTGATCTGGAAGCCACCACGGTCCACGCAGTAATCTGCTACGTGGGCCGTAGTGGCTTCCAGAGCCATCTTTCGGTCTTGGTCAGGATTTGTTACAGTTGCCCTTCAATGTAGCAGGCTACGGGTTTCTGAAGAAGCCTGCTTTACGTAGCATTGGAGTACAAATATTGTGCAAAATGCTCATGTAATTGCACTAGCACTAGTAACCTGTAGATTAGCTTAGTTTAACGTCATTCCGTGCTGTCTGTCAAATGTGTGGCTTACTTTAAGTCCACAAGGCCCTCTGGTAAACCACGTTGGAACACCCCTGGACAAGGTGATTAGTCACTGGGTGTGTGCTAAAGTTTTGTTCCATTTTTCACTAGTTGGTTAAGGTTTGGTAGAATTGTTTGGATGCTAGCGACGTGATGGCGTATGTACAAGAGCCTACCGTGGCCAGGCCACAGTTGCGACGGCCACGGCCAGATGGCCTAGTGTGAGTGCAACCTTGATTGCATTTGTATACTGTTTACCATTGGATGTTTATGCAATTTGGCTTAATACATCCGCAGTAAAGCTGCATTTGACTATTCCAGGGTCGTTTTGTACAGGCTTTCAATTGACCATGTTGACTAGTTTGTGGGAAGTTTTTTTTCTTGCTTACAATCCAACGGTTGTGACCACTTATGCAACTGGGCTGTGAACCTTGCAATTCTAGTTGCATATTTGTACACGCAAGCTTGTCCATTTCTATCGCCATCACTAACACTAGCTTCAGCTTCCTTGTAGGCCATTAGCTGACTTGTGTATTGGAGCGATGATTGATGATGATAAGATGCTTGAAAACCTAAAATAAAGCAAAATGCGTGTCTGGTGTGCAAGAGCCAATTTGTTGGCTTGCAGTAGTCGAGGAGTTGCCGTAGGTCGTAAGCCATCTGGAGGTTGTGGCAATGGAGGCTTGTGGTAGATCTGCCATCCAAGAAAGGTTAATTCTTCTGAAGCATGATTAATAGTTTAGTAAATTGAATCTATTCATATAGAACTATAAAATCCAAGACTGCAGCCAGTAACTTGGATCGCAATATGTGGAAAGTATTAGTCTTCATTTGTAACAACAGAATAATTAACATGACTAACTGGGTTTCTTCCATTTTCTAACTAGGGGGACTTGACTGGTGAGTCTACTGGATTAATCAGTAGCGGTACTTTGCCCAACAGATTTGATGGCATGACTACAGGGTGACAAGTAAGGAATAATCACAGAGAGGCCGGGCAATAAACAGTTTGATATGCCCGGCTCGTCTCGGGCGGTAACCTTCCGCGAGCCGGGCATATCAAACTGTTTATTGCCCTGCCTTGAGGTGATTATTCCGTTTATTCTACTTTGCGCCGGCCAACATAATAAAACAATTCAAATACTTTAATAATTAGCCTTTTTCTTATTCGTATTGCATGCTTATTAAATGTATACTCTGTTTAAGTTCATCTCCCTCAAAGTAGTTCCCTTTAGAACTACAGTGAATAACGTTAGCTCGGCTGTAGGTAACTTGTTTCTATAGCAACCACACAAGGCTGGATCTGATCACTAGTTTATTAACGTAGTTGCTACACTCGTATCAAGTCAGCTTTAATGACGATCGATCAAATATGCACTCCTTGGTTTATTTTTACTATGGACCTCATGTTGGAAATGTATGTGATAGAAAACGATACAAGCGGCGTATTGATCTACTGTGCTCAGTCAGCAGCAAGTAGAACCGACAAGTCAGCGGGCAATATGCCGGATTAATGCACCCCTCCCAGCCAATCAGAATCGAGCATTCTTAAATGAAGTAGAATAAAGACAATTATTCCCTGCCAATCAAAAGAGACTTCTAAAACATATCTGCTAGAACAGTTCCTATACTTTTTGTATAATTTGGTCATGCTGCAAATTTACTTTTTGTAGTTGCTCCATATTTAGTTCTTTGACAGCCTCACCTGCTAGAAAAGTCTATTCAAATCGGCTAAATATAATGAACTAAATTAATAGCCATGAAATGTTGTCACTCATACTAATGGCAAATACCCTCTTTCAGTTGGTGGTTCAACACTGATGTCTCTCTAGGCTTGAGGGAGAGCTCACAAGTAAATTACACGAATGTCCTGGAGCAATTGGGAATACACTTTTATTTAGTCTACCTGACCAGGGACATCTTTGAACTATAGGTCACCTAACCCAAACTTTTCACTCTTGTTAGGTTGTCCTTTTCTCTTGTTTTAACCCGAAAGGGCTGAAATATCAACATTTCAGGTATTCTGTTTGGATAATGTGCAAAACTTGTGGCTTCACTAATAAAAACAATTAACGAATGTATTTTTCTTAATGTGGTTAAACTATTTAAAGATTTGTATGCAAAATATTTCTGCTCAATTTGTGGTCAATGAAACTCTGAAATTTTTTAATTTGATAAAACACAACTATGGGTTAAAGGTATTTGCTTTGGGCATCTTTTGATATTTTGAGAATCTAGCTCCATTGCCGTTAGAAATGGTGTCTCCCAGTACTGCAAAGTGCTTCCACAAGTTTAAAAAAGAATGGGCAGAAAAGGAACGGCCAACTAAATCTATTTAACATGGGTAGAAAGTTTCCATGGAAGCTCTTGGCTCCTGGTTCCCAACACAGCTCCACTGTGTTAGCCTGTGACCTTGCGTTTAACTTTTTTTGACTTTTGGTGAATTTCACAAAAGAGAAATTAACTGGTTAATACAATAAACAAGACATTTCATGGTACCATTTTGAACTGTTTGTGGATATTGCATTAAATCCATATGCTTGAAACTTTTCAATAATGCATATCAACGAAACAATGGAATGAAATAAATAGTTCAAGCAATTTGTGGGACTTGGCTGCTTTTACATTATTACTCATTTTGGGGGTTATTTCAGTCTCTCCAACCTGCAGGTCGTGCGAAGAATCATGTGAATGGGAATATTCTATAAATGTCTTGATATCATCTTTCGTCTCAACACTTCTGCTGCAGTCGCTGTTGAAGCGTATGAGTCCTTTGAGACCCCCTTTGATAAAAGGGGTTCTCAAATGTTGACCCTCAGTCACCTATTGCATCACTTCCTTTAGGGCTTCGGCCTCCTAATTGATCATTATAGTATAATTGAATGCCCTCTTTCATATATATGATACCTCCACCACTGGGACGTGGCAACAATTCTCCAAATCCATATGGGGGGGATGCTTGTGGACAGTAGGGGTGTATACTCGACATAAATAGGAAGCAAACTCATCTCACAAATGAGTAATGACATCTCACAAATATTTATTTAAAGGGGACTTATACCACCAGGTGTGAGTGTGATTAGCCTTACAAGCCGTTTCGAAAATCGGCCTAATATGACATCACTAGTGGGTGTGTCCACCTAGATCTGTGCTGGATAGATGAGCAATGTTTACTTCAGTCCACTGGGTAGGCTGGTAGATAGATCTATCCAGCACAGATCTAGGTGGACACACCCACTAGTGATGTCATATTAGGCAGATTTTCGAAACGGCTTGTATGGCTAATCACACTCACACCTGGTGGTATAATAAGTCCCCTTTAATAAATTGTTTCAATTTATAATAATCCAAAATCTGTTGGCTTTTTGTCGAGGGAATCCAGGGCGACGCTCACTTCCGGGTTGGCCAACATACGTCATCCCTCCACCACTCTACTGTAAAAACACATGTTCAAATTGAATGAGAATAATAATAATAATTCTGCCATAGTATTTATTTAAGGGGGGGGGGGGGGGGGGGGGCGGATACAAGTCTTTTGGCCATTTGTAGTGTTGATCAGCAGAGAAATAATTTGTCCGCAAAGACGGTGACGTCGCTTAGCAACGGTAGACGCTGGGGTAGACAAGTCACCAGACTACTACCCATGCAAGTGAACGGAGCGTTCCACGGCATTGAGAAGACCCGTGTAATAAAGGCCTATAATATTTCTGTTTATGGCATAGATTTCTCCTCAGATTAGGCCAATAAACCAATGGTAAAATAAAAATAAAAACGCTCGATCAAAGGCCCGTCCCGAGTATAGTGGTGGGAAATATCGGCCCGGCCCGCGTCGGGCTCAGGCTCGGGCAGAGAATCTAAACACTGACTGGAACTACTTAGCAGGTGTCTGTAGGGCTATATCAGGAGTTAATGTACGCACTGCAGCCAATCAGAATCAGAGTATTCCCCCAGACCGTGGTCTAAACAGTATTATTCAGGAGTTATAAACAACCCTACACATCAATATTTATGATAACCCTGTGGAAATTGCCATAAGTGAGAGACACAATTTCGCACGTTGAGCACACAGTTGTGTGACTCGTTTATTTAGTAAGAGAGAAACAGGAAATCAAAACGTGCTTAAGGTAAACAAATCCCGCATGGGCTCTGACGTCATGAGACGCTCGTAATCCTTAAAAGGGACAGCGATCCCTGAACCACCAAGACAGTAAACGACATGCCTAACACAATTGAAAGAACAACACATAACAAAATACTGTAGGTGAATTATGTTACACTCACTACAACCCATTAAATACGGTATGATTTCTAGATGTCATGGCAACGTCCGCTCGCGACACTGGACTTGCGATCGAGGCATCGACGCGGACGTTCATTCACATAGCCAAAAACAAGAGAATAGATGGCTAGATAAAATAAACATCAAGACATACAATTCTAAAAAGAACAGATGAAGCAGCTACCCTTTTTTCCTTCGCGGTTTGCCTACAGAGCAGCGCACCTGCATTTAATATAGGCCTATCCGTGTATTGTCACAATTTCTCAGTATCAAAGGTGAAAGTAGAAACGGGTGGCCATATTGTTAGTTATCACAGACAATTTTAAGTAGAAACGGGTGGCCAAAAGTAGAGATCGACCGATATATCGGTCGGCCGATATTATCGGCCGATATTCGCGTTTTTTACGTCTATCGTATCGGCCGATACGCGGCTGATTTTCGCCGATTTTTTTTATTTTTTTATTTTTTTACTTGTTCTACCTCACCTGTTAAATATTGTTCATCTACTTGTTCTTACTTGTTATACTTCACCTGTTTTTACTATTTGTTAAATATTGTTTTTTATATTGAAGTTCAATAAATGTTCCTTTAAAAAAATAAATAATAATAATCGGCTCAAGAAATCGCTATCGGCGTATCGGCGTATCGGCTAAGGCTGATGAAAAAATATCGGTATCGTATCGGCCCTAAAAAATCGGTATCGGTCGATCCCTAAAAGCTGTCATTTGTTAGTTATCACAGACAATTTTCAACAATGAATGATCTGTACGGAGCTCCATAAGGGACATTAGGGAGAACGCTCCCGGACAGAACCTTAGTTTGGAAGTCATGCTTAGTGACACGACAAATAGCCTACTTCCAATTGAAATACAAAATTTAGAAAATAGGCCTACGTGTCCCTGATCACGTTTCAATAGATTAAATAACGTGACAGTGTCACGTATTTTCGTGAGACCATACCCGTACTTCCATGAGTATACTTAAAGGAAGTATACTATCCGCACTATCTACTACGTTATTTTTTCAGATGTGAGTGCTGTTCCAAATCGAGTACTCCGTGGTGCACTAACCGGAAATTACGATCACGACTGCCGCCGTGGCTACTCCCCCGCAATAAACATCCCGCTTTGAACGGTGAACTCTTTACGCCTAGCAGCTATAAAAACTATAAAAACTACAAAATGACTATTAATGCAGGCTATGTGGAAAATGCGCCGACTTTGGCTCAGCCTGGCTCCGCCTCTTCCGCTACGTAGCTGGCCGGCTAAAATGGCTGCCGTTGAGTACGGGGAGTGTCCTTCGATCCACACTTCAGGATTAGCCCGTTTTGAGTACGGCATCCGGGTCCTTGAAGTATACTTCTTTTCGCCGGATCTTACTCAAATTTTGGCTAGTAAGTACGGACAGTACGGGTATTGGAACACGGCACAGGTTCGAGCGTGTGCATGGGTTGAATTGCGTGTGTCTCACGCCGAATGCATGAGACATGAGAGCCCTGTACTTACGTGACACAAACCAGCACCGCAAACGTTCTCTCCCGCTTGAGATGACGTCTTTCTTTATAGGTTCATGGGTCTGATTCGCCGATTTCCCATGCTGATATCCCCGAAGATTCTCGGGCATCTTCGACAATTTGGCTATAGATTGTCGCATTACACGCTAAATAATATAATTATAGCCTAATTATATATATAGCCTATACATATATATAGGCAATATATATAATTAGGCAATATATATATATATATATATACATATAGCATTTGTGGTTTTGGCATAAACATAACTAGGGTGCACTGTACTATCTGCGCACACTCTTTCTGAAGCCTCTCTCTCGCTCTCTCTCTCTCTCTGTCCTCCCTCTCTCTCTTTCTCTCTCTCTCGTACCGTTTTGTGGAGCACGTTAATTGTCTTAGAACACTCCCATTCAGAATGCATTGGTTTACATTTCGTTCTGTGTAACACGCAAAAAGTCGGACTATCGTGCTCTGGAACACGCTTCAATCGATTAACGTTCGTGCGCAGGAGCACGCAATCGCGTGATACCGGGTTGGCATATATGTATGTGTATGTTCATCTTTTTGCCACTTTAATCTTGTTTATCTGCACAAATACAACTAAACTAAACTAATTGAAGATCTGGGCAGTTTTGGTACAGGTTTCTGGACAGAGGTTGCTGAGAAGCACCTTCCATTGATTATTTTGGCAGCATTTCCACTCAAACTAAAAGGTTGACGGGACACTTGCGCAAGATAGGGTTAAAGGCAACCTGAAGAGACCAACAAATTGGAACGACACCACTGATGTCAGTGATACAAATCATCACATTGCTATGAAGAGGAGGGTAAAACACTCACCCATCATGGTTCTCCGTGCTTCCCTCTCTGCTTGCACCTTCCTCAGCCTCAGCCTTGCTCCTTGCTGCTGCGCCCTCCTCAAACCCTCCACCTCCTCCACAAGCCCTCTATCCACCTCATAACGAATGCCCGACTCTTCCTCGCCCGCCGACATCTCCTCAATCATTCCCAGGAGCTCCGTCACCTGGGAACCCCCGAACGCCGTCTCCTTGTTGTCAAGGACGCCGTACCGGTGGTCGCACTTCCTGAGAACCCACTGAAGCGCCGCCCCTTCCTGCTCGATATACTCTTCCAGGACTCCGGAGCGGCGGTCCAGGCGGGTGAAGACCACAAGGGTGCGACTCCACACATCGAGGCCCAGTAGCCCCATGTGCTCCCTGACCGAGACCCTGTGTTCCTCCAGGAAGGGGATGTCCGACGGGACAACCAGGAGGAAGGCGTGGTGGTACGGGGGTCCCGTGGAAGGACCCCGAGCGGGGCTGCAGACCAGCTCTTGTTTGATGAGCTCGGCCGTGTCGTCCACGGTGGCGCCCTTCCACCACCCAGGGGTGTCGACCACGGTGAGGGGACTCCCCGCCACGCCAGCCCGTCGCCAGGCGCAGCAGGCGGTCCTCCCCAGGCGGAACAACGCCTCACCCAGGAGGCGGTTCCCGCACGAGGTCTTGCCTGCTCCTCTGAACCCCAGCAGGACAATGCATAGCTCTTTGGACTCCTTGTCTGTTGGGGGACAAATACTTGATTTGCAATGTCATTAGAATGAATTGAATGTTGATTCAAATCTTTGTTTGAAGATGAAACTCACCAGGATGTGGTTGCATTCTGGCAGACTTATGTTTAGCTATTGCCTCTCCCAGTCAGAAAAAAAGAGACGTTGAATGACATGGCGTCAAGTGTGTCAAGCAGTCAACTCTAAATAGATCACCTCGCATTATTTCACTCACTAATACCTGATGGATGGCGATTGCACTTCTATTAACACTTAGTTTATTAAATAATACCTTACTTTTAACTATGAATAACTTAATACTGTGAATTAACCATGTTTCACCTAATACCTTAACTTCTGGTAACCCAATACGCCTTCTTAAACTTAACACTCTGACCTAATAATTCAACTTCACTATAACCTAATGCCCTTCATAAATGTAAAACTTTTGAACCTAACTAAATCAGCTCTAAAATTATACCCCTTCCACGTAACCTTACTAACCTAATACTTAAACCTCTAACCAAATTTTTGAACTTAACCATCTCTAACCTAATAATACATGTAATGAACCACATTTAACCTCATACCTAAATAAACCCCATCTATCTTAAAAGAAGGCTACAGTTGACTGCATCAGTAACATGTTCTCCCTCCCAGTAAACATGAGCAATGCGGCAAACCCGTCAATCCACTATGAGAAGGGCGGGACCATGGAGAACAACTTGCTATCGGCATGAACCAGTGGCGTTGTCACACAAAAATTGTACCGGGGGCGAAAATTGTACCGCCTACGTGATCCACGTTCGAAAATCCAAACCTGCCTGGCAAAGTTCATGAACATTCGCGCTCATTCATTGAGCGTCACAAGACGAAATAACATCAAACAGATAACACTTATTTTACAACTGGCATTTATTAGTGTTGCTAACTTTATATTTGTATTGTATTTAATTGTTTAATCGCATTTAGCTACTAAACTGAGTGTATTAACACAAGCTAGCTAGACTATGATACACTTTAAACACTCAGTTTACTAGCTAAATTCAAAACAATACAAATATAAAGTAAAAACAAGTGCTATCTGGTTTATGTTATTTCGTCTTTGGCAACATGAGCGAGAATGTTTTGTGAAACCTTCCTGGCAACGGACAATCGCATCGAACGATGACTTAATGTTTCGAACGCGGATTACGTAGGCGGTACAATTTCCGCCCCCGGTACAATTTTGGTGTGACAGCGTCACTAGGCTGTTTTATTCGGGGCTAAAGCCCCGGATATTATTTAATTAACCCTGAATATAATTTTTGGGTAAAAATAATAATTAAAAAAAGATATATATATATATTTATTGGTATATTAACTGGTAACTATGGATGCATTAATTCAATTCAGTCTAGAAGTAATGAAATGATTCTAGTCACTAATGGTAGTTAGTTATTTAAAAACCTGATAAGCCCCGGATAAGCGGACGAAGATGAGTGAGGGGGGGGGGAGTTATTTAAAAAGAAACATGGGGATTCCAGGGACATTTCAAAATAAAGTTTACCACCTCAAGTGAATTAACCTCTCCTATCCCCAGTCATATATATATATATATATATATATATATATATATATATATATATATATATATATATATATATATATATATGTAAGGTCTGTCTCACTTGTATTTATTTTACTCTGAAATAACTTAAATGTAACTATTGATTTTTGGGGATGAGCAGCACAGCAGCCAGGTGGATATTTAAAGCTATAATAAGTGGCATGTTTTGTTTATTTAGGTAAAGCATTATGAAAAAATGTGCATGCACAATAAAGCATAATTTCCCGTTGGGCTAAACCCCGGATGTTCATGGAGCCTAGAAACGCCCCTGGCATGAACGTCGTGGTTACAGGAACTGGGATGAAAGCAGCAGCACTGCCTCGCACTACTGGGCGAGCATGCTTTTTGTGTGAGCACGAGAGGAGGAGAGATCACACCGGTTACACGGGAACAGCAGAGTTTCAGAACCCCCGAATGTCCTCAAATCCTTGTAAACGCCCTTGGTAACAGTTGGCTTTTCTACTAACCATCGCTGTCTAATCCAAGTTGCTCCCCCCCCCCCCCCCCCCCCCCCCTTGGCTGGTGCCCCCGGGAACTCGCCCGATGCCCTCCGGCCTTGGGTTTCTGGCCGGTTATCAGGCCAGCCCCGGGAGTCCGGGTATAAGTCAACGCAACAGGCCGGGGATCCGGCAGTCGCAGTCACCAAAACAGACGGAATTATGAATTAGGCGGTTACGTACAAAACATGCTGATCTGGTGCCTACAAAAACAACCTCTTCCACATTCACTCCGAAACATTCACATATTCAAACACTGACACTCCTCAAGGCATTCAGTAGACATTTCAGCAATAGCAGTTCAGGGCACCCCTAGGTGCCAAACAAAAGACTAGAGGTAGGTTTTCAGCTTTACATTTCGACTTATAGTAAAAAAGCTATAGTGTATAAAGTGCTGCTCTTGACTGATTCATGCAGTCTTTTGTCCTTCTGTCCTTTTGCACAGCACCTTTTGCAACACTCAGTTTCTCAATTCGCTCTGTGCTGCATCTTTTTTCCTGAGTGGGTTTCTCTCGGTTTTGGAAAACTGCCACCCACTTCTCACTGGTGGATTGTGTGGTATCCTGTCCGGCTTCTGTATTTCCTCCCGGCTGGCAAAAAACTCTTCATAGAGTTGCTCCATACCGCCTGCTCCAGGTCAGTGGGGGAGAACTCCTCACAGAGGCCAATTGGTTTCAGTTTCACCGTCACATTTTGTGGAAACAGCACAGATACGATTTTCTTTATGACAGGTCTCCAGGCACCTGAAGTATGATTAAGGAGCTAGCCAGCTTCGCATGCAGGAGACAATCAAAATCTGGTGAAGAGAGACTCAATCGTGTGCAAACATGACACCAAATTCCCCGCCAATCAATGTCCACATACGCCTGTTTGCAATTGCAATTTATGCCATTTGCGGTTTCATTCGCTTTGTAAAATTCAAGTGACTTGCACTGCGTTCCATCAAAGTTAAAGTGTTATCTAGTTTCTCTTGGTTGTTAACCTTTTGCCTGGCATGAACCGGTCAGGAGAAAGCAGTGACCCCCTTGTGTAGAATGTAGGCCCTATCTGTTTGGCGACAACGCAATAATCTCTGGCCTGTGGTAAATATCTCCTGTCTTTGATCTAAGGACCAAAAAAACAGAAAGGAGGTGAAAGTGTGCAAAAGTGTGAAAACCTCAATATTTCCCCTAGACCAACAATTTAAAGCTTAAACACTTGTTTCACTGTCGTTAAAAATTATTGGACATCAACTTCACATCAAAAGTCTTGTCTTTAACGCCATTTAAAACTTGTGAATAAACTCATGAATGATAGGTTCCTCATACGTGGCTGGTTGTCTGCATCTGGTAGAAGCACAGTTTGAGGGAGGCTATGTATCTGAAAGCTACCTACAAAACGAAAATGTTTAACTTCTTACAATCAACACAAACCAAACGTCATATGAAAGCTGAGACTCCACAGAGACCAACAGTTTAAGCCTTATCCTCCTGTCACCTAAACTCGAAGGTCAATACGTGAAATAATATAATTAACACAAAAATATTGCAACCACATAGGGTGTCTTACATTTTGTTATCATACTAATGCATATCATACCAATCTGTGTAGTGCGTATACGGTATCCTACTACCTATATCAAACCAATACGATATGCATAGTACTAATAATGCGTCATACTAATCATTTAGTATGATACATTAGGAGGCCTACTATTATACATCATCCTAATAGTAATTATATTACTATAACTAATTACTATTGGTACTTCATACTAAATATATAAGAGCTTTGACAACTGTTTTCAGCAGGTGCAATTAAAAAATATTAAAGTTATATAAAGTTATATGAAAGTTGGATTATTATTATTTATTATTATTATTCACCCCATCATGCAGAGGTGAATATTTAGCATTTTTGCTGTTCATTTTGGAGTAAACATTTAAATATCCACTGTTATTTTGCCCCAATTATATTATATTATTATTATTATATTATTATATTTTTATCTGCAAATGGTTGTAAAATAGAATGCCAACGCTCAGTTTTTCCTCCAGAATAATCTATTTTTACTTCTTGTCTCGGTTTGATGACATAATCTTCCCCCCAGTTTGTTTCTCTTATCTGTGTCTGTCATCAAGACAGCCACAGTGGACTACTGCTGCCTTGTCGGCCCAAACCCACACAACCATGCACGCACGCACGCACTCGCACGCACTCACACACACACACACACACACACACACACACACACACACACACACACACACACACACACACACACACACACACACACACACACACACACACACACACACACACACACACACACACACACACACACACACACCACACACTGATGTATTCTCATATTCATGATTTGACCCTTTTTTTTTCTTTTTTTTTTTCGTTCTGTCTGTCTGACTGACAGACAGACAGACAGACAGACAGACAGACAGACAGACACACACACACACACACACACACACACACACACACACACACACACACACACACACACACACACACACACATACACACACACACACACACACACACACACACACACACACACCGTGAGGTCAGTGCTGAGGTGCACGTACTGTATAATTTCCAGGAAGTGATTAGGGGGTCTGAGATCAAAGGCAGTGTGTGTGCGACGGGATAAACATTCCTTCCTCTGTGTTTTCCCCTGGGGCTGAAAGTACAGACAGTTC
The DNA here is from genome assembly GCF_031168955.1 of Gadus macrocephalus. Taxonomy (NCBI): domain Eukaryota; kingdom Metazoa; phylum Chordata; class Actinopteri; order Gadiformes; family Gadidae; genus Gadus; species Gadus macrocephalus. The sequence goes on from NC_082383.1 coordinate 21,511,243, forward strand.
CCCCCCCCCCCCCCCACACACACACACACACACACGCATACCCTCGCGTAAACTCTGGCTGTACACCGAAAGACAACCCTACACTCCCACCAGTCACAAACTGTCCAAAGCTATAGCATGATATAACAATCATATCTTTAAATTAGCATATGAATTACTGTATCTATGGTATTGTCTATCATTTACTAGGGTACTATTGCTTGCAGTGTTTCTGTTTGTATGTTTGCATGTTGATAGATAAACCCAGGTCACCTGTTGTAAACTGAGAAGCAGTAGAATGCCTAACTTAAGCCTCAAAATGTCAAACCTTCGGCTATGGTGGAAATGGAAACCTTATCCTTGTCGTTTTGGATTCCAATAAGCGTCTTATCAAGCATTGTCCAGTAGAGGGCAGCAGACACAAGGCGAGCCAGTGCAGCAGAGGCTTTCGATAGGGGGATTATGGCTCAGGTCTGCATGTAGGCTACCTACGTGTATCTGACGTAGAATACACACAGTGTACATAGAACTGAACGGTCTGCACGAAAAATACCAACTGGCTGATTTGGTCTGACCACGGCACAAACCTTACGAACAGTGCCATCATGTCTTATTAGTCTTGATATAAACGTCAACATGTTCATTTCCATTGTTTGGGTTCGTGCTCTAACATCGCATTGTCTGGTTTATTATAGGCCTACCTCAAAGTGGGCTTATTCAGCTATGCTTAACGGTGCCAAATGAAATGTCTCCAGCTTCCCCATGCCTGCACAGTTTTCTATTGGGAAATGAGGATAACTCTGGATAACCTACTGAAGCTTTGGATGGTTTCACCCGATTTAGCCTCTCCAAAGCATATGCGTCGTTGGGATGTTTCTAGTGGGCTTGTCTTTATCAGGCCTCGTCCTTCTGAGTTAGGCGGAATTATTAGTTGTCAAGTTCAATGGGGCTTGGTATGACTTTTTTATTATTATGGCAAATAAATCTAATTATTTTTAGAATAGAAACAAGACCTGTAATTGCAAATTCAATTTAATATAAAAAAATAAAGGGTCCTATAAATGAATTGTCATTTACCAGTCAAATAAAATAAATACAATTATAATAATAATGCAT
>NC_082383.1:21527337-21537337 GCF_031168955.1 Gadus macrocephalus
ACACACACACACACACACACACACACACACACACAAACACACACACACACACACACACAATAAAGAAAATATAGACTCAGCAGACAGCCTGCTGGTCCTGTTAGACCAGCGGGAGAACAATCACAAACAGTGGAACATCCACACCAGTTGTTAGTGCTCCCTCACACACACACACACACACACACACACACACACACACACACACACACACACACACACACACACACACACACACACACACACACACACACACACACACACACACACACACTCACGTCTGCAGGAGCTGGGGGCGGGAACCATCAAACCCCGTCAGAGGTGAATCAAGGTCAGAGGTGAATCAAGGTCAGGGATGATGCTATCCGAGGTCTACCATATAGTTAGGGTCTAGTGATTGCAGGACCTGGAGCCACTCTGCACGTGTGTGTGTGTGTGTGTGTGTGTGTGTGTGTGTGTGTGTGTGTGTGTGTGTGTGTGTGTGTGTGTGTGTGTGTGTGTGTGTGTGTGTGTGTGTGTGTGTGTGTGTGTGTGTGTGCGTGCGTGCGTGCGTGCGTGCGTGCGTGCGTGCGTGCGTGCGTGTGTGTGTGTGTGTGTGTGCGCGTGTGTGTGTGTGTGTGTGTGTGTGTGTGTGTGTGTGTGTGTGTGTGTGAGTGTATACATGGTTGTGTGTAGTTCTCTGCGTGGGTGGTCAGCCAGTAGATTGAGCTAATTGGGTCCAGTAGCCAGCCGAGGAGGCCTCTGAAGGCCTATGGCTGGATGGCCAGAGGGTGGAGTCCTGAGCTACCTCTGCCTGACCAGAGAGTCTGCTGCGATGGGGTTGCCCCCCAAATACGGGCGTCTGGTGGAATCACTTCCTTTAGGAAAGAGATGGTCAAGCAGCTTTATGCTGATTCGATGGATTCATGAAATATGAAATGTATAGAATTTAATTGAATTCTTATGACCCCAGTTCACTGATGTAAATACTTTCATGGTCAAATAAATACATCTAAGAATACATGTAGGGCAATGACGGTGAGCAGTTGTGTCGCAAAGGTTTTGTTTTGGATATCAACCTTCTCCGAAAGACGATAATAGCATACTTTTGGTTATCATGTGAATGAAGTCACATCCACTTATAATAATCATTCTTATCTGCAAACTGCCATCCGCTACACTTGTTTACACTTGGATTTAAAAGAGTGTGAAACTGCATTATAATTAAATCCTCTAAATAAGTGCTTGTCCAGGCTATATTAGGCACGTCCGAGAGAGGGTTTCTCATGACCGGAGTCTTCCACAAGGCCTATAGACCTATTGCTAAAGCTAGCCACCTAGTCTCATGTTTCTGGGGAGTCCCTTTGGAGCAAGGACTGAAGCAAGCGATGGGATTTTTCAGGTTGGATAATTCCAACATCCAGCTCTACGCTGGCTTCTTCAAATGGCCTACCCTCTTTAATAACAACTGTGTTTAAATCACCATCGGTTTGAGTAATTTGTTTAATTTGTCTGCTGGAGATCATTCAGAAATTATTTGAATGATTAATAAATGTCGTAAGCTGTCAGAAAAGAAAGGTTCTTGTCATTAAAAAAAAAGTTAAATCAATAGCTATATCGCCAACGAAAATAATCATCAGCCCTAAATTAAATGTCCAATCCTCCGAACCGTTAGTCTCTACGGGTCCAGGAGAAGAAGTTAATACATAGCTTAACATGTATCTACTCCAATACTGTGAATGTGGAGGTGTTGATACATAGCTGCATATATATCTACTCTTACACAGTGAATGAGGGGTTGAAAAATGGCTTGACATGTATCTACTCGAAAACTTTGAACGTGGAAGAGTTGATAAATGACTTTACATGTATCTACTCTTATACTGTGAGTATTTAGAAGTGTCTATATGGCTTTATGTGTATCTAGTCGTATGGTATAAAAGTTGTCCTCTGGACAGGTTGGACCGAGGGCAAGCCTTACATCGTGAACAGAACCTGTTGCTCTTCATTATGTGTCACTGAAAGGTCGATGTTTTCCCACCAGATGTATAATTATACATGTTTCGTTAATAACTATGCACTATGTATCTCTTTCACTGAAATCCACCCCCAGCTATATGAAAATTCGGACCGCAGAGGAATAACTATGGCACGCACACTCTGGACAAATGCAAGATAAATACAGTAAAATCTTCAATCCACCAGTGCCCAACTATGTGTTCAACGTGAGTTGTTTTAGAGGTATTGAACCTAACATAAGCAGCATCACAGCTAGACGTCAGACACGATGAGGCTTGTCTTCACTGCGCCCAGCCCTCCCACTGAAGGTAGAAAAGTCTTTGAACAGTTTCTTCACTCTCTACCGCAACAAGCCGTCAAACACACAGACGTCCAAACTAACATGCGCACGCACACACACCGACACACGATCGGCCTACATACCCAACCGTACACACATGTTCTGCATACCTACGGGAAAACGAAGAGAGCAACATTATCTAAGGTTGATGCATGAATATATGTAGGGGTGAGGATCCTTTTCCCAGAATGTATTCTCTGTTAGCTACCATTGGAGCTTTCAGTAATAAACCGTTTTGACAGGTGATGAATGATGCAAGGATACACCCACGCATGTTCCGTAGATGCATTACACAAATTTCACCAATGGCCGTGGGTATATTGTAGTCGTTCAGTGTTTAGGAAATCCCCAGCCTAATAAAGTAAACAGTTGACACCGTTTACAACTTTCGCTTTTTTTGTGCAGACTAATTTGCTTGCGATCGCTAGTGCGTGAAGCTGTCAATGGCCATGTTGTCACATGACACGCCCCATCACACACACAGGTACACGCACACACGCACACACGCACACACGGACACACGCACACACGGACACACACACACACACACACACACACACACACACACACACACACACACACACACACACACACACACACACACACACACACACACACACCTCCACTTAGCTAAACGGAGGCGTCTTTGATCTTTACCTTGACTAACCCGACATTTCTAAGACACCTGCCATCTAAAATATGTCTATATATCGTCTATATCTTACTTGAATCCCAGGGTCCAATGTTTATTAAATACTTTTTACGTTTGTACTCTATATGTATTTATGTTCGTTTTCTTATATTTAATTTCAGTAATTCTCTTTATTTGGTATGGATTTAGTTGTGTTATGTGTACCATGCCTTTACTTGTCTTGCGGCCTCACTGCCTCAATAAATCACCTTGCTGTTTGCCCCAAGGGACCTTAAAGATTTATTGCTATGTGTCTGTCTGAATGTATGTCTTTATGTCTTTCTGTCTGTCTGTCTGTATGTACAGTGTATTACAAATTGCGAGTAACAAGTTACAACTGGTTTTAATTTACTACGTACAAGCATGTGTAGCAACTTAGTTTATTAGCTTTACTAAGCCTCTTTTAATTATATGAATCATCCAGGAATACAGTCATACAACTACTTAAAAAACCTCATACTCCCGAATACAAGTGTATCCTACGTCTTATCCTACGTCTTACGTCTAAAATAGGGATCTGATCCCAACCACACACAAAAACATAATTGTGTTGAATAAATGACATAGTTTGACAACAAATAACATGAGCTAACTAGTCTAGCAACAGACTAGCATTGTTGAGTAGTCACCAACACACACATTTAGCAATGCATTTGTCTGTTATGTTCTCATTCACTCTCTCCCTGACCCATTGCTCTCTCCGGACTGAAAAACATTGGATAACATGCAACACTTGCTCACACGAAAAAACATTGTCTTAATACTTTGGAGAGAATGTGACACAGGTTTCTACTGCTCTCCAAGTTCAACCGTAGACAGGCTGACAAATGACTGCAATTAGAGCTTTCTCGTTAGTGTTATTTTTAATTCAGCCCATCCACACAGGGTATTCATCAACTCCTGGGAGTCAGGGTGTACGTGTGTGTGTGTGTGTGTGTGTGTGTGTGTGTGTGTGTGTGTGTGTGTGTGTGTGTGTGTGTGTGTGTGTGTGTGTGTGTGTGTGTGTGTGTGCGTGCGTGCGTGCGTGCGTGCGTGCGTGCGTGCGTGCGTGCGTGCGTGCGTGCGTGTGTGTGTGTGTGTGTTTTAAGTGTGCATATGCGTGAGCATCTGTGTATGTTTTGATAATGCAAAATCCCATCAAATCAAACACAAGAAAGATGGAGGTACAACAGTGATAAGATTTGGAGATGGGAAGTTGAAGAGAGAGAGAAAGAGAGTGAGAGAGAGAACGATGGTGAGAGAGAGAGAGGGGGAGAGAAGAGGATGAGAGAAAGCGAGAGAGAGCAAAAGAGTGAGCGAGAGTGGGAGACAGAGAGAGGGTGAGAGTTAGAGAGAGGGGGAGTAAGGGAGAGAGAGAGAGAGAGAGAGAGAGAACGAGAGACAGAGCGAGAGAGTGAGAGAGAGGGAGAGAAAGGGAGAGAGGGAGAAAGGCAGAGAGAGAGAGAGAGAGAGAAGGAGAGAGAGAGAGAGAGAGAGAGAGAGAGAGAGAGAGAGAGAGAGAGAGAGAGTCACATCGAGAGAATAAGAGAGAGGGGGAGAAAGGGAGAGAGAGAGAGAGAGAGAGGCAGGGAGAATTTAAAACATCATCATCCATCCAAATCGCTGGTCTGTTGTGCTTGGCGCTCAGTCTGTTATACGAGCATAGTGGTAGGTGGGGAAGAGACAGCTCAGCTCGGGCTGACACATGATGTGACACTCACATACACACGCATGCACGCATGCACACACACACGCACAAACACACACACACGTGCAAACACACAAACACACACCCGCGCACACACAGACACACACACGCATGCACACAAACACACACACTCACATACATGCACAGAGGCGCACACACAATATGTATAACATCACTGCTTAAGTGTAGGTGTTATTGTTGGAGGCCAGTTAAGAAGATAGTATTTTATTTTTTTAGCCCGGACAAAGAGCCGCCTGCCAACATCAATGTTTTCAGGGTTGTCAGAACGTCGTCGGCATCGCAGAAGGAAGGCATGTGAATAGTGTCCAAGACCATACCTGGGTAGGATCAAACGTTTGCTTTGGTTGAATTCAGGAGACACCATCCCCTCTGAAATCAATCATTTGTTTTTTATTTCTATGATTTATTTTAGACCTTAATTCCCCTCTCTTTTGACTGAAACTATCTATAACTATTCTAACATATTCTATAAGATAATCAAGTTATTTTAAACTTTAAACTTAGAAAATATTAATATACTGTAATTGACCTAACTGCTGTTCACAGAAACCCCTTTGAGGTGAGTGCTTGTCATGAAGGCAGCTTTACACATTATGCAAGACAAGTGAGACGTTATTTACTAACAACCCAGTGATTTTCCTTCTTTTAATGATTGTCCTTTTAATGTTTTAACATGTTATTTCTTCCTTTGTAAAGCACTGGCCTTATGGTTAAACGGCGCTGTTTATATCACTTGCCTTGCTGTTAGCTTAATGCATAAGTAGCCACGTATTAGTATTCAGCCCAGGTAAGACCGAGCATTAAGGCGGCCTTGTTCACAGGTCACGCAAGAGTAAGAGTCACACACTCTGACCTTCCCCTCAGCACCACCTTTGGGTTCTAGGCGAGGCGGCGAGGTGTGTGTGAGTATGTGTGTCTGAGTGTGTGTGTGTGTGTGTGTGTGTGTGTGTGTGTGTGTGTGTGTGTGTGTGTGTGTGTGTGTGTGTGGGGGTGTGTCTGATTCTTGCGTTGCTGCTGCTGCCGCTAGTAGTAATGTTTCGTGCAATACGAGTGCATATTCACTCAAATGTGGTTCGGGGACCCCTGTTTTAGGAAACTATCGTGGGAGATTCAAATTCCTCAAAGGTGGTCCGGGGGCATGCCTTTTACATTTAAATGCATCATTCTGTTGAACTTTAACAGGCAAAGAGGCTAGATCCGTGAAAAACTATTTTTCTCTCAAATTCACACCAAACATCAGCAATGGAAACCGACAGAAATTATAAGTAACGTGAAAAAGTGCTGCATCACTGCATCAAGAAACTCCTGAATACTGACAGGGTTTTCCAAATCAGCATTATAACATATCCCAAATGCTCATAAATGAGACAGATGCTGCATTTTCCTTAACATTTTTTTTTCATGTTAGGAACTCATTTGTAAAGGAACAAAAACTAAAAGCTAGAAATAATAACACCAATTAGGCCATCACACAGAATGAACAGAAAATAAATGAGGCCATTGCACAGAATGAACATAAACATTGGTGGTAAGCCAACCTTTCTGTTGGACCAATTACAGGAGACGCCTTGCATTTACGTTGTACCTTTCTTGCTAGCTTGTCCGATTTTGATCAGGTTGGTCTCGCGGGTAGCCCAAGCTCTTTGACCAAAGTTCTCCTCTCGACTCATTTGGAGCAGAGATCTAATTCACTGCAGAAGGCATCAGATTTGGGGACGCTGAATGGCTACATTGATTTTGCAAAGTGCAGATCTTGGGTCAGCAGTTGGGTGCACTGTTGCACCGACTCAAATTATATTGACTCGTAATAAATATTGAGAGGAGGGGATGAACAGGACTATTTACAACGTTAATTGTGAATTTAAACACACACGTACTTAAAAAATTAAGGACTGTCTATTTATTTATCTATTTTTATTTATTTTTTTTCTATAATTTTTATTTTTTTTTTTAAATAACCCCTCTCCCCCAAGAAGGGCTATCCCCCCCCGCCCCCATCTCTGTTGGCCAGCCGCCACTCTCAGCATAAATTTTAAAGTGCATATCAGAAACAAGGAACGATATATATGTTGCTGTTCAACACAATCACATGCTGCCGTTCCTCACAATCAAACACCGTTGTTGAGATGGATTCACAAAGACACAGTTCCCTATCCATTGCAGTTCCTTTGCAGGGAAGTCTCTCCAGGGAGTCTTGTCCGGTTCCCAGGGCTCCGCTCCGGGTCTTGGACGCGGCCCACTCCCCCTCCGTTCCAGCCGGGGCTGAAGAAGGATCGGGAAGAGCGCTGAATCGAACCAGGCAGGGCGAGCCTGACTGAAAACCTGGAGAACAGGAGCCGAGACGTTCCTCCTCTCTTCTATCTGATGGTAATAAGTCTATGCGTCCCTCTGCTCAACACTTCCGTACGGGCCTCTACTCGGCAGCTTGAAGGCTCAGCAGTGAGTTCTTTGCTGTAGTCGGTGATCTCAGTTTGATGTTCTGCGTTAACCTCCTTTAACCATTGCAAAACTCAATAGCTCCTTGAAGGGAGGAGCGAATCCTTCACTTCAAACCGAAGTCTCTCAAGTTAAAGGGGCAGTGAATATCATTTTTTTCATTTAACATTATTATGTTATAGGTCTTTTATGCTTGTCAATATGACGGATATATATGCCATTTCAAACTTAATACACTCAAATAATAGCTCATCATTTTGACCTTTCACCTTAAGCACCATCTGAAAAGCATCTTGAGCTTATGTTCCCTCGGTGATGAGCGGAGGACCCATACATTGCATACATTGAATGAATATATCCCCTCAACGGTGTGGTCATTGGTTGGAACGTTATGTGCACCCACTTGGGCAACTATCCAATCTATTGCAGAGGAAGTGTGTTTGGTTAGGGAAGGTGAACGTATTTGGATGTCAATAAAGTGAAAACAGAACTTTGGGGATTTCTTTGAATGCTTTGTTACATAGATGCATATACTTGTTGATTATGATTTCCTCTCCTAAAGTCGACGCATCTCAGTGATACTAGAAGAACAAAAGCAACACGACACTCGAAGCGTGTATCATAAAGTTTACGGAAATCTGATCCGAATAACGTTTTTCCTCCGAACACGTCGTTGACGTTATTTATTTCCGTCTGCGTACAAATCGTGTCTCTTCCTTTCTATCGTACCACAGCAGCACTTGGGGCTATGATGTACCAGACTTTCATCACACTTAGCCTGACCCTGACCACGGCAACGACCTTACACCGCCATAAGGGAGCACAACAGTGGTGTTATGAGCGGGAGGCATTCCAGCGAGCGAGACACAGTGCATCTGGCCCTTCATGTCAGCTGTGCAGTGGAGGCCATTAGGACATTATCAGCCATTCATACATTAACATTAAACTTCTCCCCACATGTGTTTCCCCAGAAATGGAGAGTTCAATTGGGATGATAAATGCCCATGGTTCAACCAGGGGGTAAGTGTAAGATCTAAGTACACAGCTGGCAAAGCGGCTAGTCTAGTCTTTCTTTCTTTCTTTCTTTTTCTTCCACTCTCTCTTCCTCCCTCCTTCTCTTTATTTCTTTATTTCTTTCTTTCTCTCACCAACCTCTCGGGTTAGGTTTAAATTCAACTAATTGGTAGAGCTGAAGTTGGTATTTGGACTGGGATGGTTCCAGATTAACCCATCAAGGGTTAACTGGTTAGATACACGTTTTTTTTTTGTTAATAATATTGCTAATATTGATTGAGAAATGATGAAAATAAGTAAATAATTATCAATAGATCGTGTGTATTATTTAGAATCATGTGATATTTGGTGATGTGCACTCCTGGCATGTTTATCTACTGTGGACAAGCTGGTGGCCTGAGTGTAAATGATAGTCACAGGATTTTCTGTAATGTGGAGCATTACATGGGCTACCATTGGATTTACAGTTTCATAAAAATGTCGGTCAGCCTCAGTCATGTATTTTAATGAAGGGCAATCATAAAATCATGAAGCTCATTTCCAACTACTTTGTCCTAATGTCGTAACAACAGCAATCTTGGTAACGATCTTAACAAAAACAAAGACGAACGTTAGCCCTATCCCCATCGATGGTGCCATTTCTGATATGATTGTGATGCAATGCAGAAGGAGTCCCGAACACATCATGACCTCTCTTTACCTCCTCAAAGGTCCATGTGTATACCATTTCAATTGACATTGAGGACTATATGCGTTTCTTAGTTCAGTAAAATGACACCCTCCATCACGCCTGTGTGCACTAACATCCTCTGAGCCCGTGTGCCCCGTTCTCTGAGTCTGTAGGCGGCGTGAGAAGTGTGTGTGTGTTCAAAACCCACTGACCACACGGGTGGATTACAACGACTTTACTTAATGAAGCCAGACTTTGATGCTGTTTATCGGTGATGTATTTCTCTGACTGAATCCGGTTCGTGCAGTGTGGCTCATGGTTCGCACAAACTCTGAACTCTTCACACCCGTGTTCAGCGACAGTTTCTCTCGATGTAACACGCGACCTCTCTCAGTCTCAAGTCACACACACACGCACGTGCACGCACACACACGCACACAAGGGCACAAGCATACACGCACATAAACACACGCAAGCATATATACAGAAGCACACGCATAAACACACACATACGCGTACACACACAGACACACACACAATCATATAGGCACGCACATAAACACACACACGCACAAACGCATATTTACACAAACACAGATAAACACGCAATCATACACACACACACATAAGCATATTTACACAAACAAACACACATAAACACGCAATCACCCACGCGCACACAAACACACACACACACACACACACACACACACACGCGCACACACACACACACGCACGGTGGGAGGCTGACGTAGGAGTGCCGACGCCGGGCTGTCTGCCGCGCGTCGAGTATTGTTATTAAGTGTGGCGCTGGAGCCGGGGCACATCCCCGTGTGCGAGCGCCCCGTCCCGCGGCAGGCAGGCAGGCAGGCAGGCCTGCACGGGACGGCTCGGTCGGGCCTTTGTTCTGATCACCGTAATGGCACGCCGCGTAATTACAGCCCTCCGCCTGAGAACGGGGAGGGAGGAGAAAAGAAAGGAGAAATGGACACAGCGGCGGCGGCAGCAACGCAAGGATCAGACACACACACACACACACACACACACACACACACACACACGCACACACAACACACACACACACACACACACGCACACACACCACACACACGCACACACACGCACACACACACACACACACACACA
>NC_082383.1:21542337-21549837 GCF_031168955.1 Gadus macrocephalus
CCGGGGCCGCAAAACACGTGCCGACAGATGTTGCCATATACTATTCAATCCCACGGAAATAACAATTATTGATCATTATTATTAGTTATTAATAATAATTATCCAAATCATAATTAGGCTACAGATATTATAATGATCAGTACGTTTTTTGTGACGTTTTTTTTGTTAATTATTAATAATTACAGTACATAGGTATAGTCGTAATAATAATTCTTATTATTATCATTATCATTATTATTAATATTATGATATGTTGATTTTACTTCTCCACTGTAAATGCATATTGCCTACAGTTTACAGTTTTCCTCGTCGCCACTAAAGGCTAACTGGGCTTAGTTTTATTGTGCAGCGAATGCCAATGCCAGTAAATTAAACTGAGAGCAGCTTCACGGAGTCTTTGGCATTCATCCAGCTGCTCTCCCCAGACCAACGTCACACCAGGTCTCTGGGCGATGAGCACACGCACTCGTTTGATGCTGCATGCACGGGCATGCATGAAATAAATTGAAAAATAATAACGCAAATTAAAGCCTTTTTTATAACGAACATTAAAGCGAGCAAACCTTAGGAAGTTCAGCCAGCTTGCAGAACAGTAAGCGAGGCCTGCATGCGGGACACTGATAGATCTGCATGCCCAATGCCCATTGATTTTGACCTCGCGCTCTGCCACCTTAACTTCTGTCGGGAACACAGCCTCGAACGTCTACTCCACTCACTAGACTCAAATATCGGCTCCGTTCTGCGTTCATCTCCCTGTGTTTTGAGACGCCGGGGCCGGATGTATTGTTTATTTTTATTCCGTCCTCCCCCAGAGCACGAGAAGCCGACCGCGGTGATCGAGAACGGGGAGGTCCGGCTAAACGGGAAGGGCAAGAAGATCCGCAAGCCTCGGACCATCTACTCGAGCCTGCAGCTTCAGGCGTTGAACCAGCGCTTCCAGCAGACCCAGTACCTCGCCCTGCCCGAGAGGGCCGACCTGGCGGCCAAGCTTGGCCTCACCCAGACGCAGGTATGGGTCACATGGAGGGAGATAAGGGTTGAAGTGAGATTAGTCCTACTTGACGACAGTAACCGTCTTGCTCCCTGGGCGAACCTCGGCTGGCCTGAAGAACACAAGCTACACGATAGGCCTCTCTCGGGCTCATACAATTAGATGTACCGACGTTAGAAAATGAATAATGCAATTATAATTATAAAAATACTACGAATAATTCATTACTATTAATATTATCAGGCTATTGAAAATATTAAATTCCTAATAAAAACACAAATGAATGAACACAATTTATATAACTTTGGTTGCTACGTTATTAGAAACATATTTAATAATAGATTAATAGAAACATGCCCTGGCAATAAACATGCAAGGCAGATATATTTTTCATGTTGACAGTCGAGGGATCACACTAGAGTATAAACGGAGTGCTTACTACGAATGGTTCGTAGAGGTTCGTTCGGTTACCGTTAACACGTCAGTTGAAACGGGAGAACCAAATTAGGATGGAGAGCTGGGACGGTGAAGGTCTCTCTCCCCGGAGGTGTGTGTTTGTGTATTTGTGTGTGCCCTGAATTAATTAGGGCCTATTCGGTAACCATGAGTAGATGTGTGGATTGTTTCACTGTTTTACCGTCTGTCTGTTTGCTGTGACGTTGTTTTAAAATAAATTACAGAAAATTGGCAAAATTCCTTTTCATGGACTGAATGCATATATATATATATATATATATATATATATATATATATATATATATATATATATGATGTATTTGTAATTTATTCAATCCAATTTTTTGTGTGTTTGTGTGTGAGTGTGCGTTTGTCGTTTGTTGTGTGTTGTGTGTGTGGCCTTATGTTTCAAGTTATTGTATAGAGCCTACTGATGCTGTGATAAAGAACAGCTCATCTCTTCATGTTGAGGAGTATTATTGATGCTTTATGTTACAGGTAGTTAGTAACATTAGTTACTACTACATTAGCCCAGAGCGTGTTTTGACCCATCTTCTTCACTGGGCAACGGTTTTGATTCTGGATGTTTGAATGTTGAATGCTTTGAATGGGATGATTGATTTGGAAACAACGTTGACTTGATGCCTAAGACCTGAAGTTATCTGACATGGTGAAGGGAGCAAATCCTTCATCTATCTACATGGCCAAAGGGTTTGTTACACCCAGTATGGTTACCTAACACTGTTCAGTGTAACGTTAATCCTATTCAGAAATCGATTATAGAAAGCAATAATTGATGCAAAAACTGTTGATTACTCAAGATAACCTGCTGGAATTCTGAAGGAATTGATTTGTGTGTGTGTGTGTGTGTGTGTGTGTGTGTGTGTGTGTGTGTGTGTGTGTGTGTGTGTGTGTGTGTGTGTGTATGTGTGTGTGTGTGTGTGTGTGTGTGTGTGTGTGTGTGTGTGTGTTCGTGTGCATGTGTGTGCGTGTGTTTGTGTGCATGTGTGTGTGTGTGTGGCTGCATGTGTGTTTGTGCGTGCGTTTGTGTGTGTGTGTGCGTGTGCGTGCGTGCGTGCGTGCGTGCGTGCGTGCGTGAGTGTGTGTGTGTGTGTGTGTGTGTGTGTGTGTGTGAATGTATGCGCAGGGGCACATGCACATCCACACGTCTTTGCGTGTGTTCTGCGTGTCTGTGTGGCTCTATGTGTTTATGTGCATGTTTATGTTAACAGCGAACAAAAGCTTCTCTGATCATATATGCACACAGTACAAAGCCCTGTTTGCTCAGCTAATCAGGGTTAAGCCCATCTTGTTCTCCTCACTCTCCCCTTCTGGGAAAGGGTTGGGCATAGATGTCAGAGTAACAGAGATGTTGATTAATGATTGTTCATAGATTTTTATTTATTTGTACATCTTCCAATAAGTCTAACAATTCAATTTTATTATCATAGAGACGATATAGAAAGACTATATGGAATGAACCAAGAAGACACATCATGAAAGTCGAGAACTGTGGAACCTTTGCTTTATTTTGATATTACTCTTTGAATTAAACCACCAGTTGAAATTGGTATGGCAAAAGTCCAAATAATGGATATCGTGCACACTTCTCTAGCCTGTATCAGTATAGGTCTCCACTCTATCCTTGTTGTGATGCTTTCTGGGTGGGATGAGTTAAATGAACACGTGAGTCCATAAGACACGGGCAGTGCTGCTCTCATTGGGGTGGAGGGCTTCAGTGGGCCCCTCTGGCTCCCACCCTGCCTCTCACTGTCCCCGTGTGGGGCGGTCACGGCCCTCCAGTGGGGTGTCTGTGTGGGGACACTAACGTAGGGGAGATGAGACGCCCAGATGTCTTGTGGCTGTGGACCGGGCTCACTCCCACTGTCCCATTACAGGACTCATCATCTTGTGTCATTTAGCAGCATGTGTACTGCAGATATGTGAACACACTCATATGCAGTTATTCAAACACATACACCCTCGCTCTCGCTCTCGCTCGCACTCACACACACACACACGCGCACACACACACGCGCGTGCATGCACACACACGCCCACACATGCAAGCTTGCATGCACACATTCACACACAGACACACACACACACACACTCACACACACACACACACACACACACTCACGCACACAAGCACACACACACACACGCACACACACACTCCCGCACAGACACACACACACAAATAAACCGGCAACTAACCAATGGAATGGAACTTATTTTAATTTGTTCTTTACTTGATCATTCTAAACAACTTAAGCTAGACGCCCCCCCCAATCACACACACACACACACACACACACACACACACACACACACACACACACACACACACACACACACACACACACACACACACACACACACACACACACACACATACACACACAACACACAACATGAACACACTATTGTTTTCGTCATGTTGTTGAGTGACAGTCTGCACTAATCTGCATGTTTCTGAGTAAGCCTTCCATTGTGGTGAAGCACTTGAGGTAGTCATCAAAGCGTTTAACAATGTCATTCCTGAATATCATTATACAACCTCATTTTATAAATATATGAAACATATTTTATGGTCTGTAAAAGGGACTTAATTGAGGATGAAATGGATAATTATCCCGAATTCATAATACAGGCGCTAAAAGTAGACTTTTTAGGAGGTCTAGTGGGGTTAACAGAACAATAAATAACTTTATAAATCTTCATAAAAATATATTTTTATGTATTTTTCAAAGGAGATAAAAAAAAAATAAACAATGAAATGCAAGGCATTTAAACATTTGTTTCGCTGTAACAATTCTGGCATTGGGTTTGCCAACCATCCTCCAGCATTGTTAACATTGTTTACCTAGCAACCAACTCATAAAACAGAAAAAAACTGTCGCCTGATGTATTGTTTGCTGTGTCATTGGTTATGCTTCATCGTTTTCCATTAAGCCACCATGTCACACGACATTCGTATCACGTATGTCATATGACATTCACCCACCAAAGGCACCGATTATTTGGCTATTATTTATTTACGATGACTAATGTGTAGCTTTCCATGTATAGGCTGAGCCTACATCTTTTGTTAAATGATACTCAGCTAATTAGCCTGTAACCGCTTTAAAGCAGCCATCATGTCCTCAATCGCCCCTTCACCACCCATCCATTGTCTCTTCTCTTTCCAGGTTAAAATATGGTTCCAGAACAAGCGGTCTAAATACAAGAAGATCATGAAGAACGGGCCGTGCGGACCGGAGGGAGACCACCTGCACCCCCCTCCGTCCGCGTCGCCTTGTTCCCCGGGGATGGGTCCGCCGCTGTGGGAGCAGCCCATGGCGAGCAAGGGGGGCGCGCCGTCGGGTCACCCCGGGGCAGGATACATGAACACTTTCGGACACTGGTACCCCGGGCACCATCAGGACTCGATGCCGAGGACTCAGATGATGTGACGCGCATTGTGGACCTATGGATTTGGAGTCCCGTTTCTAAACCTCAGACTTTGAATATTTTCATTTCCTTTTTTATGCAGTTTTCTATTGATGTATTTTGGGGCCCAATGAGTTATATGCAGGCCGATATGTCGATATTTGTTGGTCCACTTTATTTTATTTGTCGAAGCACGTCGTTTTTCAGCCTTCTCTGTTTACTGCAATGAATTCAACCGCCTTCGCAATATCGAAGGATCAATTTGCCAAAATGAAATGGGCTTTGGGTCAAATATTTTTTTTAAATAAACGCCAATCATATATAGGTAGCCTATCTAATGTCTTATTTTCCCCATTTAAATTCGAATTAGGCCCTTAATAGTTTTATTGTCGAATCGTTCGACGATAAACACGCACAGCCCAACTACTGCGCTGAAGGCCTGCTTTGTCTGCGTCATGTAAACCCATTTATTGATTAGGTTTCACTGTGTTAAATTATTATATATTTTTTATAAGGAAATAATGATAAACAGGTCACACCTCTCCACCCTGAAACATCTGGAACAGGTAAAGGCCCTGTCCACATGGTCAATGATCTTTCGGATGACCGGGTCAATTAGAGGTAATGGAGACGCTCGTTAAACGGAGCTTCACTCTGACGCGGTAATTGCGCGTGTGTAGAGAGACAACCCCCTCCCCCCGCAGCGGGCCACAAATAAAAGGGATTACACTTGACAAATTCATTTTAAACAAACAATAGAAATTTGATGCATATTCTTTACAGGTTATTAAAGATAATGGATTGGTCGGTATGCGGGACAGAGGCCTTCTGAAGGCGCCTCATAGCGGTAGGCCTACACCTCAGGTGGAAAGACAGGAGAAACATTTTACCAAATTACTAACAGGTGCCCTGCAAGTCAAACTGGGTAGCGTCGTTATTTCTTCGACTCTTTGTCATCACTTCAGATTGTCCGCATACTAAAAAGAAGACCTCTTCAGCTGGTTGTGACCTCAGGCTCAGAAACGCTGAGCCTTCTGTTCAAAGAGATATCTTTATTTTAATCATTTAACAAAGGAGGCTGAAGTCTACCCAACACTGACCCCTAACCCTCCCGTACTAAGGCCCACATCGTCCTGTCGATCCTCAGGTATAAATAACCTAACACATGCAGAAATGATTCTAATTAGGCTACCTATTATATTATTGAAAGCGGGATTTTTAGACCTTCCGAAACTAAATAATATAACATTGTGATCAACTAAAATACGCTTTATATATAAATCAATTAATAGGTATAATAAAACTACTATAATAATACGTTTTGACTGACAAACCGATTTGATCAAATTCAAGATAAAATGCTGCAAACGTCAACGACCTAAAGGCCAACACAGGGCAGCACGTGCCGGTGTTGCCCCCTTGTGGACAAAAGCAGCGTCCCAATAGAAAATGTACATAGAACCACATCTGTACAAAGGGTATAATAATACAATCGAAACATATCCTTATGACCGCTT
The DNA here is from genome assembly GCF_031168955.1 of Gadus macrocephalus. NCBI lineage: Eukaryota > Metazoa > Chordata > Actinopteri > Gadiformes > Gadidae > Gadus > Gadus macrocephalus. The sequence goes on from NC_082383.1 coordinate 21,548,737, forward strand.
ACACTACAATCACTGTACAGTCTGTCGCAGAAAATGGTGAGCAGCTTGCGAACTGCAAACGCAATCCCAAAGTAGATCCCTGTGATGCATGTAGCCTTCAAACAGGCTGAACTTGTATCCATGTCGATTGTGTGTCAGGTTTGGAAAAAAACAACAACAATCAAACTAAACAACCATTGTTCACCAACTACAGTGTTTCTTTTTAAAGGTTATATTTCTCCTTGTGCACAGACCTTAAACTGAGGGAATCCTAGATACTAAGGCTGGTTTATTTACTCTAAGGGCCAGCTTTAACAACAGGGAAGCTGTTAACATTTCTTGGCGAGACGTAGAGGCTTAAGGCCGTCGCAGGTCTAGGAAACAATGACTCATCCAACGAGGGTTTTTGTTTTAATTGCAATTTATCTCATGGCTTTTAGGGTGCAGGCAGCATTCTGCTGTGAGTGCTCAGGGAGTCTGACCGTATAAAACCCATGTTGTCCGGCGTCCGCTGACGTTTGACAGCAGAACGGTGTTCAGCTGACACCTTTAATATCTCGCATGCGGTCAGGGGGTGTGTGTGGATGTAATGATGTCATGTTAATGCACAAGGCACCCTGTGGGGTGTGTGTGTGTGTGTGTGTGTGTGTGTGTGTGTGTGTGTGTGTGTGTGTGTGTGTGTGTGCGTGTGCGTGCGTGCGTGCGTGCGTGTGTGTATGTCTTTGTGAATGGTTTCTGCTCTTGTAGGGCTAAGTTAAGAAGTAAGAGGTTTCGAATTATGCAAAAGTCGTTTACCATTCAAAATAGTATTCTCTCTGAGGTTGTTCATAACAGGAAGCCGTGGTGCCCTATAGCCCGGCTCCCGGGTGTTGGCAGACCGGGTCCAAGTCCATGGTCCAAGGGTCAGCGAGCTGACCGCCAGACCCGCCGGCACCATGCTGATGTCACGCTACTTCGACCGCCCCCTACAGGACACACTGGGAACTCATGAGTCATAAGTCATGATAATCTTAGAAAACACATGTTGCAAATAATGAATACCCTTTAAAGCTGCTATTGGTTTAAATTCAAAGAGAAAGAGAACCAAAAAAACACAAAAGATTCTGAGAGAAAAAAAAGATT
>NC_082383.1:21559837-21591006 GCF_031168955.1 Gadus macrocephalus
TTAAGCTGCACATAAGATCATTTAATTAAACAAAATTATATTTTGTTTAATTAAATTCGGTGACAGTTTGCTGTCACCATTAAAATCTCTGTCTAAAGTCTTTCATTAGATTAACATTGCGCCGTCTTGTTGTTGGCTGGAGGCCTCCAGCCCAGTCTCGTCCAGCAGATGTGCGACAGATTGGGGGCGCTACCTGAGTCTGCGTCAGGCCCAGCTGGGCGGCCAGCTCGGCCCGCTCGGGTAGGGCCAGGTACTGTGCAGTCTGGAAGCGCCGCTGCAGGGCGGCCAGCTGGTAGCTGGAGTAGATGGTGCGGGGCTTGCGGATCTTCTTGGGCTTCCCGTTGACCATGCGAACCTCCACCTCTGGTTCCTCTTTCACTGAAAAGGAAGAGGAAGACGGACGTAAGGGGACGTTCAAATCGGGACGATCCGAGTTATGATGAACCACTTTGGATTGAATAACCCTTGTAGGAGAACGTCCAACATGTCAGACGAGTGCTCTTGATGGATGGATGGGCCCTTACAGCCGCACAGGCTGTAGTAGCTCAGTATAAATAGATGCGGCTGCCACAAGCACAGAGTTTCAAAGAAATTCCATCGCCACTCTAAACGTATAATTTTGGTGTGTGCGTGTGTGTATGTGTGTGTGTGTGTGTGTGTGTGTGTGTGTGTGTGTGTGTGTGTGTGTGTGTGTGTGTGTGTGTGTGTGTGTGTGTGTGTGTGTGTGTGTGTGTGTGTGTGTGCGTGTGTTTACCACAGACGCTGGATCTAGATGCGTGTATGTGTGTTTGTGTGTGTGTGTGTGTGTGTGTGTGTGTGTGTGTGTGTGTGTGTGTGTGTGTGCGTGTGTGTTTACCACAGACGCTGGATCTAGATGTGTGTATGTGTGTTGTGTGTGTGTGTGTGTGTGTGTGTGTGTGTGTGTGTGTGTGTGTGTGTGTGTGTGTGTGTGTGTGTGTGTGTGTGTGTGTGTGTGTGCGTGCGTGTGTGTTTTGCATGTTAATCCCGTAGGCTGCACTTCTTTCGTTTTTGTCAGGCCTAGAGCGTGTCTCCTGCCGCCTGAGCAATAAGGAATGAATAAATCATAAAACGAGAGCGCGAAACGTTGCGTGATAAAGTCCGCCGTACCGGAATGAGTCAAAGATCAGCCGTGACGTGTTGCGGCACCTGAGGTGGCCCCGGGCCAATGCCCTGGGGCCAGAACAGTCAATTCCCAACTGGAATGTCAAACTGCCGAGCTATATCAGCATGTCAACTTGTGTTTCTTCTGGAATCGAATCTAATGTGGTATATCTTATCTTCTTATGTCCACATTCAAGTCACATTAAAAATAAACAACAAAAAAAAGTTTTAGACATTACTGTCTGAAGCTTGTGTAGATGATTTGAATGTTTATGTTTAATTGTAATGTTCGGTTTTACATGGGACTGTTTCAGGTGTTTCATGTGGACCCCTGAGAGGACCTCAGTCCATTTATGGCACAGAAGTCGTCTCCATCTCGTCGTGCGTAATGCTGGATAAGGCAACAGGACACTTTATTGCAGCCGAATATTCAGGTCCAAACTGAGGATTTGGTTTGGTTTCGCTGACTCGAATCTATCCACACACCCAACAACAGGATCCCACTAAACTCCCACTTCGTTTGCATGAACTACCGTCTCACTGTCTCGCACGTTCTCTCCGATCGACAGTCCATCAAATGTGGACACAACTGTCTTTGTGCTGGCGTGCGTGCGTGCGCGTGTGTGTGTGTGTGTGTGTGTGCGTCGCAGGCTTTCCAAACTCACCGAGATCCTCCAACGGTGACTTCCCCGCCCGGCTGAATGCTCCTTGCTGGCGGTAAGGGGGCGACGGGTAGGGGGGGTACTCGGCTTTACCTGTGGAGTACGGCCCGCTCAGGTTGTAGTGGTGATGGTGGTACGAGTAGGGGTTGAGGGGCTGGCCTGCGAACGACTGCTGCTGTGCCGGGTAGAAGTCGTGCTGCTGGCCGTGGTGTTGCTGCTGCTGGAGGCTCCCGTGGCCGCTGTAGAAGCCCAGGTCCGTGGAGGAAGACTCCGGGAGAGTCGGCGACTCCTTCGTCCCTGGGAGAGAGTTACCGGCCAGGAAGGGCTTCTTATCCACTTCGAAGCAGGACGCAGATTGTCCATTCATGGTCCAAATCGAAGATCAAAAACTCGTCCCGGGACTAATAGATTAGGATTATCAGATGATGGCTCCCCCAAAGTCTCTCGATGTTTGTTTTCTTAATTGTGACGGGTTAGAAATCCGATGCAAGTAGGATCTCTTTTTTTTTCTCTCTCTCTCTCTCTCTCTAGTCCCCTGACGAAGCTGTTCACTGTGGCGGCACCCAACCCAACTGGAACTCCAAATTACAGGGCGCGCCGAGCAGTGCACGGCAGAGGACGGAATAGCGCCTTCCCATTGGCTCCCTCGGCGGGGCATTCGCTCCCTGCCTTCGCCCCGAGGGCCAGACGTCCCTGACTGTCGCCTGTCTGGCTACCCTCTCCTCCCCGCAGAAACCTCCAGTTACTCTCTCTCTCTCCCCCCCCCCCCCCCCTCCCCTCTCTCTCTCTCTCTCTCTCTCTCTGATGAGCACATACACAGGGCCGGGGAGACTGTAAACTCCACGTCTCATTACTTTTTATTCAGAGCGCAGGCTCCATATTCTCGCCAAGATACAAGATAATAAACAAACCAGTTTCTGAGTTAGTTGGTTGGTTAGTACGCTCCGTATGCCATGCTCGGCGGGTTTAAGCACTGAGCATAATGAGGTTGTGATAAGGTGTAGCCTCATCCCCATTCAAATGCAACGACAAGGCCCAAATGGCCCCCAGACCCCCACTTAAGACAAGATCTATACGACTTTTCAAATGCTAATGGCCCTGCTCCGAGTCAATATCAGGAAAGATATTATTTGTTTGTGGTTATTAGGGCATGAGCTCGGACATCCAGTTGACTCTGCGATGAATTGTGAAATTTAAATAAAAATAAAAATAGATACGCAATACATTAGTCTAATTTCGTGTTTAATCATTGATGAGGCATAATAAGATGAAAAAGATAGGTAGATTCTGACACAAATAACAGAATAACTCATAGCATTTTAAACACTGCATTTCCACAATAAAAGCTCCAATACTAGCCTCAACTCATGCCCTCATTCTTTTTAAAGGTTTACTCGACAAATATCATACATAAAAGTAACCAAAAGTAGACAGTCAAGAAAAACGTCACAAAAACATCAGCTTAATATTTTATTTTATTAGCATTTCTATTTCTTTTTGTATCATGTCGTCTGATCCTCCCCGGCCCTTGATCCCATACAGCGTCATGTACACCCCCCCTCCCCCCTCTGGTCTCTTAGTTCAGACACTAACGGGTCTCAGACGAGTCTTCCCGTTGTCAGGGCTCGTACAGGTTTCCTCGACTCGGCCGCCGCGGTTAAAGGGGACGCGTTGGTTCGGTTCCTTACGGTTGGAGAAGAAAGAGAACCAACAGTGTTGAGGCAGGAGGGCGTCCGAGTTGGTTTGGAAACAAGTGGTTGGCAACAATATATACAAATGGGGACGTTTTGGAGAGTTAGTTACAGAGCGAGGGAGGAGAGAGGGGGCAGAGAGAGGATAGGGGAGAGCGAGAGAGAGAGAGAGAGAGGTTGTTGACATTGCATTATGCCATAATCCAAAATAATAAAAAGATAAAAAGAAAACCGTGCAGCACACCGACAAATGTTCAACCTGATGCAATGTGCCTCTTTGCACATCGCGGTGTGCAGGTTCGTACCCCAGGTGTCCCGAAATCACAACTTTCTTTAAAACAAAAAAAAAGGGCAGAAGGGGTTAAAGTTCAACGCATGTGTATATTGTGCATGGCGAAGAGAAGACAGGAGGAGTGAAAGACATTTTTTTTTTTGCTCTTCTCCCAAACAGTTGTTTTTCTTTATTGGTGGTAAAGAGCGAGAGAACGAGAATGAGAGAGCGAGGGAGAGAGAGAGAGAGAGAGGGGGTGCCTCTGTGGCTAAACCAGGAGGTGGAAAAAAAAAAAACTAGAACTATAAACGTTACGAGGTCGAAGTCTTCACAGAGGAGGCTTGGCGAATGGAATGGAACTGAAGGGGGAAGCTGGAGTCGGTCGCCGCGGTTACGGCCTCCATCCCAGTGCACACTTGTTTCGCTCACACATCTTGGTGTAGACTTCTTTTCATAAAATGTATTTGCACTAAATATGGTGGGGGGGGGGGGTGGGGGGGGGGTTTTATTGGTAACTTTTTCTTACATGATTCCCTGATCACCAGCGCAGATAGAGATAGAGAGCGAGTGAGATAGAGAGCGAGTGCGAGAGTGAGAGACAGAGAGAGAGACAGAGAGAGAGAGACGGGGGGGAGAGAGAGAGAGCGAGAGAGAGTGAGAGCGCATGAGAGAGAGAGAGACAGAGAGAGAGAGAGCGAGAGAGAGCGAGAGAGCATGAGAGAGAGAGAGACAGAGAGAGAGAGAGTGCGAGAGACAGAAAGAGAGAGAGGGAGAAAGGTAAGGGGGAAGGAGAGGCTACCACAGTGTGGATTGGCAACCTGTGGTCGGTAGAGAGATGAGCGCAGTGCCAGGATTGGTCCATGGGGGGAGCCCTGTGCAGCAGCGCTAACCAGTCAGACGTGAAGAAGAGGGGAGGATGGAAACAAGTTTTGAGGGGGTGGGGGTGGGGGGTGATCACATTGGTTGTTTCCTTTTGGTCGATGAGCCCCCCCCCCCCCCCCCCCACACACACACACACATCTGATTTCACTGGCCGCTGGGTTGGTTACAGAGTCTGATTGGCCGTGTTTAGTTTTGCATCCTCCGCTCGTTGCTGGCCCAGGGTTGGTTGCGAGGTCGCGGCGGCTGGCTCCGACCGGCCGCCGTCCCTCTGGACCCCGGAGACAGTGGGCGGGCCCTCCCCCTCCCTGGAAGGACAGACGGAACACACATCAGGACCGACCGGGGTCAGGACAGGTCACGTCGGTCGGTCCCGTTCACATCATCGACTGGACTGGGCCGGACCCCAAAAGGGAAGATTCCAACGAGCGTGCAGTGCCCGTGATATTCCTCTGGGGGCGTTCTGCCCGATGTGGGACACCGAAGCCGGTCGGGGATCTTCATCCGCGTTTATATCAAGTTTTTATTTTTAGGATCTCAGAAACGTTTACCGTTACTTCACACCCTTGTGTCTCGAAATAGAGCAGCATTGTTTTTTTTTCTATTTATTTATGAAGTTGTATATCAGTTACCATCACAACTATAAGTTAAGAGTATTTCCCAGACATAACGGCTGTAGTGTTTTTCATTTGAGGGATTGGACAAGGAAAGGACCGCAATGTTTAGCAGGAGATGCGGTAGGACATAATAAAAGATAATCTCATCAGATCATTGAGAGTCGATTTGTCCATCAGATTAGTTCTGTTGACACATTGCACGATGTTTCACACAGTTCCCAGAGATTTCCTTGATATTTGGGAGAAAACATGATGAATATCGATATCATTGATCTAATAGTGTATGAAATATTGACTTTAGAAGAAGCCTAAACTGTAAGAAATCTGTCCATTTAAAAAAAAGGCGTTTGGTTTTGCAATCAAACTACAATCTCTCATGTTCTAAATGTACTCTAGGTGCCAATGTGTCATACACCTTTGGCCTGTCAAGCCCTTTGAGACCGAAATGGTGATCAAGTCCTATAAAAATAAAATTGAATGTTAACATAAAGACAGAATTGTGTGAAAAGGCACCAACATGTATTTGTTATTCTTGGGAAGGGGCACACCCAGTGCCCATACCTCAGAGACGCCCTAGAGAGCCACCGAGAACCGTCTGGCTCTTCCCTCAAGTTTGAACACGCTTTACATACTCCCAAACAAAGGGGCCCCCACACCCCCCCCCCGGGGGTGTCGGACGACTCCTCCGTACGCACCGACACTCCGGCACGGCACCCACCTATGTCAGCGTCTTGGCCTTGTTGTACAGGGAGTCCACCACTTTGCTCATGTTCTGCACGGTCTCCAGCGCCGCCTCGTACGTCTTGTCCACCAGCGGCTCGCTGAAGATGATCAACACCCCCGCGCCCTGGTCCAGGATCCCTGGAGGGCACACGGCACCACATCCTGTTCACCCCCCGGTGCGCTTCCCGTCGCGCTCAGACAGTCTGTCGCGCCCCATCTGCCGATGCGTCGGGTCCTTAACACTCAATCTCATCGACTTCGCGGTCGTAAAAACGCTATATGCAGTAGCCGGAGAGACCCAACGCAGAGCTGTAATTAACTCGCAGTTTCTAATTAGCGGGAAGCATGTGATTATCTCGACATCGAGATCGTTCGAATGCACTGCGGGAGATTTTGATCTGAAGGGTTTTTTAATGCAGAGGGTGGAGAGATACTTTGAGGAAAGTGAAGTACAAGACAGTTTTTATACGCTGAACAAGTGTTGGTCAATGCTAGGGCTGCCCACGATTAATTTGACTCTTAGTCATCATTCGCGCCGATAGTGAATGAATCCTCGCTCTTTCAATGAAGATATTTATAGATATTTTTCAGGGCTCAAATTTGATTTAACCTGAATAATTATTGCAGAAGCAAGAAATTGCGATACTTAATCGATGCCTGGCCGGCCCTTCTTCATTCAGTACAGATGGCTGATTTGACCTCATATGCCTACCGTGGAACTTCTCATCCAAGATCATCTGTGACAGCTTCCTCTCTACGTCTCCCTGTCGAACAAACAAACGCAAAACCCCTTCATACTTTGTCTCTCAACATTTGCAACTCGTGATACAAAACATCCAAAACATTAAGACTCAAATTCAAAAATCTCACCTTGCCGAGTTTGATTAATGTGGAAATGTGTGCTATCTGGGGAGAGAAAGAGAACAGGAAAACCATGAACACAGGCACAACAACGACCACGACTTGCCACCACATTCTCAAGCAGCAACGTCCGTTATCGGATCAGTTGAGGGGGCGGGGGGGGTCCTACCTGGACCCTCGAGAAGGGCTCGATGACCCTGATGAGGTTCTGCTCAAGCAGGGTGTCGTACAGGGTGTCCAGGTGGGTGCTGATGATGGGGTCGTCCCTCAGCTCCCGCTTGTACTCTGTCAGCGCCTGAGGTGGGGGGGGGGGGGCATTTAGGTCACGACACAGTAAGGTCACGTTCACGCTACGACAGAACACATGAGCACATGCATCAAGACACATTACATTGGAGAAGGATAGATACTAAGTTTTGCTTTTTTATTACAATCAGACATCTTTGAACTTACCAATATATTCGTTAAAAATGTTCCGGGGGTAGTGATACCTGACTTAATTGACCAAAAACCTACTTAAACTTAAAACCTATCTCTTCAGGACCACCTACAACATTTGACAAATCATCCTCCGCCATCTTCCACTCTCTCCCGCTCTCTTAATGTGTTGCCTATTATTGTGGTGTTGTTTATATTTTTCACTTTTGTTTGATCGTCTGTACTGTCTGTATGTATTCCTTTCTTATTTGTAAAGCGTCTTTGAGTACTTGGAAAAGCCTTATAAAAAACGGATCAATGATTATTATTATTAATTAATGTGAAACATTAATAAATAAACCACCATTTACACAGCAATTTTCTGCTCCCTGCGTCAACTTGTGAAACGTCTAGGATGAATGAGTTGTATTCACGGATCACATTACAGACAGAACGCGGTTGGTCGCGATGATCACTATCGGCCTAGCCGCGGGCTCACTATGAAGGGCATCCGTGTCAGTGTGCTCACTCCTACAGTGGAGGATTCAAACCGTAGCAGCCTGGGCACTGTAGAGGAACAGCGTACCTTTTCAAAGTCTGCCAGGGATCTGTTCTTGCTGGCCTGTGCGACACATTTGAGTGACTCTGTCTGAGGGAACGGGAGAAAGACAGAAGTATTCACAAACATTATTGAATGATTATAATTAATATGTAATATTTTGCATGTTTGGAGCATTCACAGCAGCGTTTTTCAGTATTCCTAATGTCGCCATTCGCATTTTGTGTGGTAATCCATTTATAAACACCAGTTTTAAGGTAACGTGGCGTACATTTATTGAACCGTTGTAGTTAAAGGGTTTCACTCCGAATTAATCTACAGCCGGAACACTATATGAGGGGTGCACGGTTCCATCTGTGATATGAAGACACACACACACACACACACACACACACACACACACACACACACACACACACACACACACACACACACACACACACACACACACACACACACACACACACACACACACACACACACACACACACTCTTACCTGTCTGCCAGCATGCCGGAGTGCCAGTTTTCCTCCAATCAGAGAGTGAACCTCGTCTGGCCTGCAGGGGAGGGAGAGACACCCCAGACAGACCCATCAGCTCTCTGCCACGAGTCAGGGTCTGAAGTGGCTCTGGAGACAGACCAGGTCATGTCCCATCCACGGCTCCTGGCTAGGTGTCCCTGAGCCAGACGCCTGACTTTAACTGTCCCTGACCTTTAGGGGGAATTATTATCGGGCCCGATCCGCTCAAAGCCTTTGAACCAAACCTGACCTCCACCTGCACCATCTCACGCAGGTGGAGAGGCAGAGCCAGAGCTCTACGCCTGTGGGTCAACAAGCCATCCTCAGCACGTTGAACACACTTATTAAACAGGCTGTTGAACATACACCGTGACATCTCGGCGTGAGCGATTCTCATGCGCCGTAGGTATACATAATTATCTTATTCGGGTCGCTGCGTACGGCTGATAAAATGCCATGAAACTGCATCGCAGCGACGTCACTCATCTGGTTGACATTGATACTGGAACCGCTTGTGAGTGCGGGGTTGTTTTAGTGTCTGCAGGTGCATTTGGCGGCAGAAGGGGGCAGCCGCTTACAGGTTGAGCATGATCTTGCACAGCAGCATGTACTTGAGCGACGTGATGGCCCGGGAGCTGTCGATGGAGTCGTAGCCCTCGAAGGCCTCGTAGAAGTAGGAGTAGGCCGTCTTCCAGTCCTTCTCCTCCGCCGCATGGATGATCCCTGAGGGAGGGGGGGAGACACACATTACTGAGGGTCCTCAGGTTCCCAGTGCCTACATGTACAACCTGTACAACGCGGAGGTAGTCTTTTACGTTTATGTCAGAATAGAAAGAGTTGAAATGGTATCGATTTAAAACAATGGAGCAGCATTCTTTGAATAGAAACAGCGAGGGAAGGAAGGAAGGAAGGAAAAATTCCCAAATCAATAGAGCGAAGAAGTTTAACGATAACTTGACAGGGAGTAAACAGACTAGCCATACACTGGCGGCAGTGACACTAAAAGGGTGAGTGAGTTTATGGCTGGGTACTTGTTCCAGACAATCCTGTCATTCTAGTCCAACACAGCAAGTCTGCCTTCCGCCAGATCAAAAACAACAGTCAACATCACTCATCACCAACCCCTCTGGATTAATTCCAACTGTCAGGGGTTCCACGCAAAGCCCCCCCCCCCCCCCCCCACACTCCTGCACCTTCACGTCAAGTGCTGCATCTCCTTCAAAAACCTGCTTCTCCTCTCCTAAAACTCCCTCCATGCCAACGTATCCCAGTACCCATCAGGACCGCCATACCCCGTCCCGGAGCCTGCGATGGCAATATCTAACCACACATCTTTCTTGCAATTTGACCCGACCGGCCGTACCAGTGATATCGGTGGAGGATCAGTGGTAATGAGACGCAGGTTTTGAGGAGAGGAGGTGGCAGCAGGTTGTGTGAATCTACCTTTCATTGTTTTAATAGTACGAGGGTCGTTCAATATTGGTCAGCGTTGCGTTTGATAAACAGGACATGTAACCCAAATGAGCACAAAGCGCACCTCTGCCCTCTCTCAACACACTTCCAATAGACTCTTTTCAAAGAGGCACCATCGTTAGAAAGACACAGCGGTCGCCGAGTACAGATCTTTTGCAGTCCCGCCTCCCGCAGGCAATTCAATTGTGTATTTGCTAAAATGACAAAAAATAATGATATGACAATTTGATCATAGAAACCATCGCCCAACTGAAATAGAATTAGCATTAGGGCATTTAGCACACGCTTTTATCCAAAGCGACTTACATCGGTTAAGACACAAATTGACACACCGACGGCAGAGTCAACCATGCAAGGCGACAGCCAGCTCGCCAGGAGCAGTTTAGGGTTAAGTGTCTTGCTCAGGGACACATCAACACTCTGGGGATCTCAGCTGGGGATCGAACTAGCAACCTTTCGGTTACAAGACAACTGCTCTCCCTCCCGAGCTAAGCCGACCCCGCCACAGCAACCTTTCGGTTACAAGACAACTGCTCTACCTCCTGAGCTAAGCCGACCCCGCCACAGTAACCTTTCGGTTACAAGACAACTGCTCTACCTCCTGAGCTAAGCCGACCCCGCCACAGATTGGACTTTGAACGACAAAGTCCAATCTGTAAACGAGGGGGCAATGCGTCGAACCAAAGTAAAACAAGTCATTTCAAAGCACGAGGGAGCATCGTCCGGGTTCCCCTCACCAGACTGCATGTCGAGCGCGGCCTGCAGCTTGGGCTGGCAGTAGATGCCGTTGGCCGTGGTGCGTGCGGAGGTGAGGGCGGCGCGGGCCTTGGGCAGGTTGCTCAGGGCGTGGTAGGTCTTGCTCTCCAGCAGCTGCACCTCCACCAGCAGCGCCTTGTCGTCCATCTTCTTCAGCTCCTGGAGCAACTGGGTGCCTGGGGGTGGTGGAAGGAACGTACGTTCAGAAGGGCATAACGTGTGCATCTGGCGTACGTTTGTACAACTTTGCCGTACAACTTGGGATGCATAGGTACATGTACTGGCCACATTATCCACAAAGAAAGACTTGTCTAAAAAGTATAATGACTCCCATTACGCCTTAACTACCTCAGAGTCCCCATACTTTTTCAAAAGAGACAGATGAACAGCATTCACTTCTAAAATATAACCCCCCCTAAAAAAACAACATTCCTGCCAAAAACTCCAAAAACACATTTCCTTAATGTGGCCCTTTTATTTTTATCAGACACAGACGAACAATGACCACACTACTGTTTGCCAGTCTTGTATGATCATATGTATATTCTACAAAACACTTATTTGATGAAAGGATGGACAATTATTTTCCACTGCTTACGATTTGTCGTAATGTGGTATTGATCCTAGGCTACCTGCGATGTTATTATCGAGAGATGTGCAACGGGAAGAAACGGAATGTGTATGGACGTCGGCGTGCTGGACAGCAGACCCTCACCTAGCTGCAGAGCCTCCGGGTAACGCTTTGTGTCGAAATACAGGGAGATGAGTCGAGTCTGAGGAGGACACGGGACGGTCAGTCGTCTCACAGCTTGCAGGGGGAGAGCGGTTCAAACTAAAGTTGTGCCAGAACCTGAATTAAACGTAATGGTTCACGTTTCCTGTAGCTATTTAAATAACAAGAAAACAGATGCTAATACCATTAAATAAATGTCATTTAAATAAAATTGTGCATCGCAAATATAAATGCAACCATAAGTAAACTTGCAGACAATCATTAATTCACCAGTGAAACCAAATTTACAATATTATAGAATTAACAATATAATTGGTGAAATGTATCTGTCCCTTAAGTAGGCCTCAAAGTTGGACCTCCAATAAAATATTTACAGATCAATCCAGTACCACAGACTCCCCTAGTGGAAGTAGGGCTTTTCCAGCTGTTTAGAGTTCCGAGGACAGACTAACGTCATCCCGGTGAACCGACCGGGATGACGATGAGGCTCTGCTTCCTCTAAGGCGCTCATCCATACTCTGGACCACACTGAGTGCCAGGCCAGTCTAGTCTAGTCCATCTCCTACCTCTCAGCCCTGTCCATTATATGGTGGTAATATACAGCGGACCGACAACAGAGGTTGGAGTTGTGGGCTCCAATAGTATTCTGTAGGTAAGTATTCTCTGTAGCCTTCTTTGAAAGGGAATACAGTGTGGTTCAAAGTTTCGTTTTCATATTCGTCGTCCTGTGTTTTGACTGAGAAACCTTCAACGCTCTCTGCTTATGCCTTTGCTACACCACTGCTGTTCAGCGCGGTTAGGCCAGGCTCCTTTGAAAAGTGAGCTTCCTTCAGCTGATCCCTCTCTGTTGGCATTCGCTGAAAAAACAGCCCAAGTTACGACCTTCCTCGAATGGTTTCAAAGCGGTTATTTATATGGAGCTGTTCAGGGTCATCCTTCGGCTACGATTTCAAAATCGAAACAACCAAGAAAAAAGCTCTTCTTAGAAGAACGAAGTGTGTGTGCGAGAAAGTAGCTGACAGGAAAGGTGACTGGGCCAACCAATCAGAGAAAGGATGGGTCAGGAATTGGTCTCAAATGAAATAGTCAAACACAGACGGACTGAGAGTCTCACAGAGCATTTCACCCACGAGCATGCAGACAGAAGACAGACTGGCATTTCTAAACCATCACACACGATGTTAAGCCCTGACATTTGACACCTTTTAATTAAATTACAACGTAATCACAGCAAAAGGTTTCGTTTGGAGCAAGGAGCCATGTCTCATGAGCCAGCATGTTTCTGATGCAGCAAGTACGAAGGGACCAGAACCAGTGGACTGTCGTCGCCTCACACAATGTCCTCCCCTTTCCTGTCTCCTTAACCACTTCTCCTCCCACATAGACCTCCCCATTGTCTAGTCAGTCTAGAGTCTAGACTGACCTCTTATGTCTTGTTGTATTCTCAGATGGTGAGATTCGCCTCCACCGACAAAAGGCTTTTTATAATTCCACCATACTGTGAAGGACACAGTATTGAAGCCTAAATACATTTCACAATTAGACAGTCGCTTGATTCATAAATAATAAATTTATAACGCACTTCACATCAACTTAATGACCTCAAAATGGTAGATAAATAAATAAATAAAAACTAAGCATTTGAATACTGAATTGAGAACGGAATACCCGCCTAACGAACGGATAACGGACTATCCGAGCCCGGCAGTAATTGCGGCCTGCTAATCGGTATTCAGTTTAGGACGCACCACAGGCCGCCGCTCACCTCCAAGGCCTGCCTCAGGAACTTCCTCTTCTCCGTCTTGGCCCACTCGATGCACTCGAGACAGAGCTCCACCTCCTGGCCGGTGGCCGCCTCCATGTCCAGGAAGAGGTCCAGCAGGCTGCGCACCAGCCGCGCAGCCTTGGCCTTGGAGATGGAGTTGAGGAAGGGCCGCACATACTTCAGAAGACCCCCGAGCTCTGGGGGGGACGCACCGTGGGGGAGAGGGGGAACGGGGGGTCGGGTTTAGTCAAATGCAGGAAAAACAAACAAAACAGAGCCGGTAAATCTTCACATAAGGCCAATGTTATATCCTCCGTAAAACATCCGCTGCACGTGATTAAGAACGCCTACAAGAACAAGAAATAAAATAAAAAACAGACATGCATATGCCTTCAGAATGAACAGCTTTAATAATCAGCTGCATTACTGTTTAAACAAACTAAAGAAAGTAAGCCATTACGAGGTGTGACCCAAGTATGACTTTGGTCAAACTTGTGTAACTATACTGCACCTCGGAGAAAATGACATGAACTATAAGGATGATACACATGCAGCTGATTGCAGTGCTAAACTTATTTCCGCCATGTTTCACAGTAGTATAATAACAGCACGTCCAATAAACACAGTTAAGTGGCGGTCCAATCATGCAGCTCAGCTGTCATATCTTTCCATCCATCTTTAGTGCCTGAACATGATGCGTCACCGATACCTAAGATGACATCATAGATCGGTCATGACCTGGAAGACCGCGGAGTAACTTCCAAAACCGGACCGAGCGCACAGTTAAACGTTTGTGTGCAAAAACCGAAGCGAAGCTTGCAATATTGTGTTGCCATGGATACCTGCAGCCTGTCCGGTCTTGGCGAGCAGCGCGCCGAGCTCCAGGATGCTCTGCTCCTTCACACGCACCGCCTCCTCATCGCTCTCCTGCACGTCGCGCTTTACTACAACACAGACACGCACGCACACGCACACACACACACACACACACACACACACACACACACAACCAGTTACTCAAGTTTCAAAGGAGCATTGTTATTTCCACATTGTATTCAACATATAGGCTTCTGATAAAAGTAAATACTTGAAAGTACTCTTAATACTTTAACTGCTTCCATTTTTTTTAAATCACAAACAGCATTCTAATGCTCACATTCACTTTCTCTATTCATGTGAACAAATATCTAAATTACTATTTAGCGATTTTTTTTCAAGGCATTGCTCAATTGCGAATAAAAACACATTTCCAGTTGTCAAACAGAGGATCCAACTGTGCACAACTATCTCCCCGCTGTGGCTCTGACAATACACACACCAACACACCGCTGACAGGAGTTATTCCTAAGTAGTTGTACAGAAACTGTCATTCACACTCCATACATAGATACACATTTGTCTGTCCGGCGCTGGGTCGCTGCTAGAGATTCTGCCTTTTAAACCAACGCACACTACACAAACTGTCACCCAAGTTCACAATGAAAGAGCCATTTGGCCAACGTTAGCCTAGCGGGCTAGCCGGTATGAAGCTAACCTGCTGCTGCTGACTCACTGTGGGAGAACGGGGCTGTGGACCAGTCTCTGCGCCGTGCTAACCGGCTAACTCTCCGCTAATAGCCACTCGAGCTAGCCTCACTGAACACACAATGAAAACACATCAGCGGACCCCCCGTCTGGATCTATTTGAGCGGACCCGGTGATGACCCCGCTTACCGATAGAATGCAAGATGTCAATAGAGGCATTCCGGTCCGTTCCGAGCAGAGACTGTGCTCTCTGAAACTCAGCCACTGCCACGGCTGCCATCTTTACTATTCTGGCTGCAGCTCTGCCCCCCCCGTTTTCCGGTTAGGTCCTGATGCATGAATGTTGCCACCTCTTGTTCTCTCAGTGTAAAGGTATGGTAGCTCCTTCTGAAGCAATCAAACATCACGTCCAGAAATGCAGAATGCACTATTTAAAAATATATATAATTCCATGTTTCCTGCTACTTTCATTCGCAATATTATTTTCCATACGTATTCATTCAGTTAACTAAACTTTATCTGATACCTTCTCAATACTTTCGAACTTCACATTGGGATGCAGTGGATAGATGCATTTCAACATTTTCTGAATTACTTCTCGTCGCCAAAGATGTTGTAAACAAAGCCAAACAAAAGAAAAATCCATTACAGAAAAAATATAAACTATAACTATACTATAACATTACATACACCTAAAGTTTGTGTAACATTTGTTGTTTTTAAAGCTTATGAATAGTTCACCCCTTCAGTTTAACGCACGCTACAAGTGGGTTACAGGTGTCCCTTAAGCTCTGACTCCGGTGTTTGCCCCCTTATAAAAATAAATAAATATAAACTGAAAAACGTCATATAAAAATATTTCTTTAATATTATTTGCACAAAAGAGGGTCACGGATAAAACATACACTAAAATACATCTGACGAGTCAGCAGGGTCTTTCACAGGACAATGGACAAGAAGTCACAAGCCTGCAACACAAAAACAAAAAATATATATTAACAGAGGTACCCTTGACCGGATTGACATTTGGATCAGATTAATAGATACGTGTGTGACTAATATATGCATTCTTACTCCATACTAACCATGAAATGTGCATGCATGGCTATTAATGTTTTTTTGAGTGTGACAAATATAATTGTATTCTTATTTTTTTATTATCACTGCTCCATAGCCGACCTTGATCAGAAAACCGATTTCCACAAAAAGTATAATAGGAAAAACATAAAAACTATTTTGGTTGATATTTGCAGTTAAACCCCCAAAATAAGTTCTGTTGTTTTAAGGGATTGATACGCACACAGTGCGAATGTAGCCTATGTATGTAGCTGTAAGGACTACAGTCTATTTGAGACACGACAATTCTAAACGTTATCATCATTTCAATCTTAAGTATATTCAGCACATGCAGAAGTCTGGATAACTACAGTGTTACCTGGCAGCTCAGCACGAGGTTTGTGGAGGTGTCTGTGTCTGCAGCCATGGAGAACACAGGGTGATGGACGCAGCCCTCCATGTGCTGAGAGAACCTCAGCTCCAGGAGGTTCTGCACCACCTCAGGAGTGACGTTGCAGTGCTGAAAGATATTATATATATTGACATAAATAAATCACCGAGATCGGCCTGGTTGACAGGCTTGTTATTGTTGCCTACACAATATAAAAAGGGCAATTTCCGATTAAATGAACTAGTGGCCCCTTGTCCAATTAGTTGGCTTGTAGAAATGTAACTAGCCAAAAGTTTAAGGGGATTTTAGAAATAGAATGAAACGCCCTTGTCCTGAAACTTTTTCAATGGCGGGGGGATTTTTAGCCCCCCAGTCTAGAGTCACCTTTATACTTTTGGCCTGGATGTCAACAACTGCACTTTGCAGAAGTGAATGAAAAGCCATGCGCATGCATTAAAGATCTCCTATTATACTACTTTTCTGGTCTTAATTTCTTATTCATGACTCCTATAGAGCAACCTGACACGAATCACAGCACAAACAACTATGTCGATTTTCGGGAAACTCTTCCTCTCATCTGAGCGCTTTCTCTGTCAACACTCGGCTTCGTCCTTCTCCGCCCCCTCGCCCCCCCTCCTGCCAACGCCACTCCGTTGTGATTGGTTACCTTTCGGAAGAGCATGTCGCAGCATTACCATACATGGAAAATCCGGATTGTTCTACGTAGATAAATCCCGGACATTTGAACCAAGTGAATCTCGCCCGGCGTCCCTAGTGTTTAGCGCTCTGCACAGCCACCCCAGACGGTCAGCAGGGAACACGTCTAATGCATGTACGTCATTATTTGACACTTTAGTATGGTTAAACATGACTATAAATCATAATCACAACGTTTATAGGCCATTAAATTCGAAAAAGCATAATAGGTGCTCTTTAAAGATAATTCTCAAATATACAAATGTTATTGTGATCTATGATAGTAGCACCAATGTTGATTTCATGTGAATCAATGACACATCCACACTCACACTTTCATTGGCTACTTAGTTTTATATTATAGCCTGCCATAAAACCTGATTGATTTGTTTGGCACGAATGTTTGGGGTTTGCAGTCGGACGTCAGAGATGGTCCACCTCAAGTACGGTATGGACAAGGCTTTTAAACTGGTTGTGGAAATTCAAAATCAGCACGGCTGGCAATGCGAAAATGTGCCAATGGAAAACACCATTAGAGAACCAAAAGAGATACATACCTTTGTGTTGATATACATTCCACAGGGGCAGGAGACAAAATGGCTGTTGATGGTCAAGTGGTTCCTTGAACACAGAGATCAAACGGGAAATAGATTTATGTGTTGCCATCAAAACAACAAAGCTACAATGAGCATCTTATTCACCCACGTTTTTTTTTTCTGTTTCAACGTTTCAGGATTAAATCCAATGTATTGATTTAACCCTGAGACGGACAGACAGACAGATTTAGATCATTTAAAAAAGTGGAATGAACAAAAAATGCTTACTGCAGCATAATGTAAATATTCCAAAACTCTATTTTTACGATTAAAAGTTTTCGTTCATCATAGACAAACATAACAATACATTTCATACAGAAAACAATCCATAGATTATTTCAAAAGGCATACCCATGGCATATTGGGCAAATAATATGGATGGCATCCTCTTCCCTTCCTTCTACGATGGACGAGATGTACTGCTCCTCAAACTGCTGGTTCCTCTCGTATTCCTCAATGATGGAAAGCTCTGACAAACAATAAAACCAAAAAAAATCTGATCTTGAGCCATTCCCAGAAGAAACATCTAATTTAATAACATCAAATTTCATAACAGTAAGAGTTGCTGTGAGACTCGAGTTTTGTACCTTGCGAGATGAGCTCCTTTTGGATCTCCTCTAGCATCGCCAGTTCATCATATTCCTTCATGGCACCAAACATCTGTTAAATAAAAAAGAAAGCATACACTCAAACTGTCAATGTTGACCTATCGATCAAATATCCATATACATCCCAGAAAATCGCAGACAGCAATGTTACTGCGCTCAACACCATAATCAATTTCGCGGACACAACGAGCTTACCTGTCCAAGGCCGTTTGCCCCCCATAGCGAGGGCAGAGAGCGGTCCTCTGACTGCAGGGCGGTCCACTCTTCCTCCATCACCTCCTGGACCACGGAGCCCTTTGCACCGGGAGGCTGAGGGCCTTCCTCCATCTGACGGTATCGATCCAACAGCCGGGATCGACTGTTCCTCAGTCGATCCACACATCGCTATTGATTAAGCAAAGAAACAACCGTGAACATTATTTGTTGTGTCCACAACATGCTACCGAGCTAGTTGCACAACTTTTCACCTTCCTATAGGTTTCCTTCCACGGCGGCGTGGTTCCCTTATAAAGAGAGCGATGTCTGTTCACGGCATCCATCTTAAGAGCTTGTTTAGGATTAGTTAATTATATCTGAATACAAGGCGAACCGCCTGAAACACCAATCTTGAAAGAGCTTGAGAAGTGCATAGGCTCAAGTAGAGCATTTCAGCTTTTAACCTGGTGCCCCGGAAGTCGCGCTGCTGGTGTAAAAGCGTAATGCATCTTGGGTTCTGTAGTTTAGTGAAGCAGAGAAGCATCATCGATAAGTAAAAATATAAACGTTAACCATCATTAATTATTTTACTATTGAAAACAAATATATGTCATTATTAATTCTCACCGAATATCAGCTGATTAGGCGTTTCGTCCCAATTTATGCATTTTAAATAACTGTTCAAGTGTTCAAATATTCAAGTGTATTCAAGTTTTCAAATCCACCCATTTCGATCATGCAATACTTTTTTGCAGACAGGCTTATTGCTCATATGCCAATTCTACATGTATTGACATTTAAGCCAGAATATTGTAGTCTTTGTTTCCTATGTATCTGAGTTGCCTTTCCTTATCGTTTGCCACATTGCCATCTATTCTAACCTATATAATGTTATATCATAACTTAAACATGTTCAGTTACACAAAATAGGCATATAACCTCAAACATCAAAGCCTAAAAGTGCCGACATTCATGATTTGAATTCTGATCGCATGGATTTGAGAATGAATCCAGCACAAAGCCTTGATATCTGGCACCCCCTGTGTGTAAAAACACATACATGGCCATCAAACCATATGTAAACGTTAATTGAATAAACACAACAATGGGTGCTCACTGCAGGCCTATTCCACAGAACTGGGGCGCACCTTCTTGGCCTGCTATGGTGCCATTGTTTAGGGGGGCAAGCGCGTGTATTACGTAGTGTGTCCCTATAGCAGCATCTCCCACACAGCACATCTGGGCCTCTGAAACATCCAGCAGCGAGTCAGCCTGCAGCCTACAACCATTGGCCGCCACCCTGCGGTGACCAATGGGCGCTCGAGCGCAGACGGTTGCGACAGCGACGGACGAGCGCAGCATCCGACGCTCAACCAATTACAGGGCGTCGTTTCTCCATCACAACCAACCCGAATAACTGCGGATACCCGCATCAAAAAGCTGGGGGGATTCTTTTTTTCTTACGCGGGTTGGCTAAGCCGAG
Organism: Gadus macrocephalus; assembly: GCF_031168955.1. Classification (NCBI taxonomy): domain Eukaryota; kingdom Metazoa; phylum Chordata; class Actinopteri; order Gadiformes; family Gadidae; genus Gadus; species Gadus macrocephalus. Next base: position 21,579,437 of record NC_082383.1, read on the forward strand.
GGTACACATCTATTTATAGACCTCATAGTAGCCATTTTCTCGGCATTAGTTTTTTGTGTTTATTTTACGTTGAGGGTTCATTTGTGTTTTCGCACGCGGTCGACGTCGTCGCCGGCACGAGCCTTTTTTAATCCCCTCCTCACCATATAGGTTTTCGCTTTTTAAATGGAAGATATCTTCTCCCGTACTGCAAGAGTAGCACGCTGCTGCCCCTCCGCTCTCCATCTCCTCTTCCATCGGCGAGGGAAACATTGAGCATCTGCATACAGGCCCTGCATGGAGGTCTCCAAGGCTCAGTAGGTCCGCTAGGGACGAGGTGTACTGTCTGTGCATGTATATGCTGCACCTATAGCTGGTTAGGAGGACGTCGGAGCCAAGTGCATTCGCGCCCAGGACCGAGGACAGCTCCGATCCAGCGCGCAGCGACGCGGAGACTGGGGGGGGGGGATTGGGGGGGATTTGGACCACGGCGCTGCAGGTTTCCAAGTGGAAGGATATTAATCACGTTTGCCCACCTGCCATGGGTCAGTGTGTGTGATTTTCTACATGCACTCGCCGGGAGAGCTCTACTCGTTAAGAGGTATGTAGGCCCGATGAATAAACGTGATGTTTTTGTGTGTTTTTTTTTATCTATGAGCATGAATCGGATGAAATATAGGCTGCAGATGACGCGATGCATGTCTTCTAGACGCATGCACCTAAACGTGTAGACTATATTCCGAAATCACCAGCATTTGGAGGTTTTCCTATTTTTAGATCCTTTTTAGAGCCCATTCACCTTTTTTTTTTTTTTTTTTTTTTTACCAGGCTTGTGTTTTGTGTGCTGAATTATTAATTTGGTTCAGCTTCAATCAATAAAAAATGGATAAAATCGGACTTGACGACAGCACAATGTTTGAATTGCATTCAACATCGATGCACCTAAATGGGAATATGCCTAATATCATTTAGGTTCGGCCTATCGATCAAGGTTATAGACTCACTCCACTTCTTTTTCCTTTCTGGAGCTACCCCGTGTAGAGGGGAGGGGGTGTTTTCAGGGCTTCCATTTTGAAGTTAAGATGGATGCTTGCGCACATTTCCTCCTCAGCCGTCGGGGGCTTATCGCTCCTTATATAATACAGATGAGCACATCGGAGCGGCGGTGGGGAACAGACGCCGATGAGGCTATAGGCCTACCTGACGCTCGAATGTGTCGCTAAAGGCTCAAAGGTGTCGATTCAATATGAACGTGAATGATTCCTTGTAAATAGTGATGCAAGCTGTACTGCATGGATGGATAAGGATATGAATAATGATTCATCGTAAAGCCATAACAACAAACCAGCAGGCCCTGTTTACAAGATCCATTCATGCATATGAACAGCCTGGTTGCAAAATGTGTAGGTTCCACTTACAGTGGGCCATAGTATACCTATAGGAATGTCGTTTTCTAGACCTGAAATGTAATTCCATGCATCCATTGCGCTATTTACTTATGAAATATCAATCTATAGCTTTGGATTGCTGACTAGCTCTAACCATGTAACAAATGCGAACAGACAAAGATATCATATATTCAGCACTTTGATTTGCTCAGGATTATGTTTCATTTTATACAAAGCAAGCTTGCATTTCCTGTTAGTTTCAAAGCGATCACACAGCTCTGCTTCTCCACTCAGACATGTTCCTTGTTGCTCTTGGACGATGAAGTCTTTCCATGTTCACAGATAATGAAGGCTCCACACTAAAGGTGTGTGCCTTCTCCTTCCTTCATAGGTCAGGCCTCCTGCAGCTGAACACCTGCGGCTATACTTCGTCACCTGACAAACCGACTCTGTCCCTCCCCACCTACTCTGGCCTCTCCTCTTTGGTCTCCCCCCCCCCCCCCCCACCGTTCCTGGTTGTACTATTAGTTTAGTTTCTTCTGCCCAACCCCTCGCTGGCATCCCTCCTGGGTCACCATGGGAACGGTGCTGTCGCTGTCCCCCGGCTACCGCAAGGCGGCGCTGTTCGAGGACGGGCCGGCCACGGTGGGCCACTACACGGCCGTGCAGAACAGCAAGAACGCCAAGGACCCCTCGGCCGCCAAGGGCCTGAAGCGGCCGTCCATCATCAGCTCGTTGCCATGGAAACGCATCGTGGCCGCCTCGTCCAAGCGGAAAGGCTCCAAGAAGCTGCCGTCGGAGGGCGGCGGCGGCGGCGGGGACAAGGAGGGCGGGGCCTCGCCCGAGGACGCCGCCGCCGCTGCCTCCGGGAGCATGAGGCTGAAGAAGTCCCAGTCGTGCGCCAACCTGTCGTCGTACACCTCGGGGCAGGACGGCGTGGCGCTGGCGGTCGCGGGCGCTAACGGCGCCGCCGGTGCTACAACCACCGCCGCCGCCACCGCCGGCGGCACCAACAACAACACTACCTCCTTCCACATACCCGCCTCCCGCACCCTGGCCAACGTGTCCTCCCTCCTGGGCAAGAAGAGCTCCCTGACCGGGCCCGGGACGCAGGTGTCCAACGCCACCGGCACGCCCAAACGGGTCATCGTACAGGTCAAGAGGATAGTGTTGTCACTATTAATGCTATTAGTATTATAGTGGTAGCAGCAGTAGCATGAAAGTAGTAAAAGTATTCTTTTGGGGGGGTTTCATTATACCTTTCATGGTATTCAAATGTTTGCTAGATGTAAACTATTATCGTTCGTGAACTATTTATATTTCTAAAGCTAAATATTCCTCTTAATGTCCGATCACACTCATCAAGGTTCAAGATTATGGTTGATTATTGTTGTCACTATTCATATTCTTACTATTAGAGTAGTAGTAGTAGTAGTAGTACTAGAAGTATTATTTTTGAGGATTTCCTTATTCACTGGTTGCTTTGGATTCAAATGTACTGAATTGATATAAAGTGCGTTATAAATAAAATGTATTATTATTATTATTATTATTAGTATTATTAAATGTGTGGTAAATGTAAATGTCAAATAAAATAATTCATGAACCATTTATATTTCTAAACTCTCAATCTTCCTCTTCATCTCCCACCCCCATCCCCATGGTTACCCCCCCCCCCCCCCCCCCTCACAACAGGCCTCCACCAGCGAGCTGATGCGCAGCCTGGGCGAGTTCCTGTGCCGCCGCTGCTACCGCCTGAAGCGCCTCTCCCCCACCGACCCCGTGCTGTGGCTGCGCTCCGTGGACCGCTCGCTGCTGCTGCAGGGCTGGCAGGACCAGGGCTTCATCACGCCCGCCAACGTGGTCTTCCTCTACATGCTGTGCCGCGACGTGGTCTCCTCGGAGGTGGCGTCGGAGCGCGAGCTGCAGGCCTCGCTGCTCACCTGCCTCTACCTGTCCTACTCCTACATGGGCAACGAGATCTCCTACCCGCTCAAGCCCTTCCTGGTGGAGGCGGAGAAGGAGGCCTTCTGGGACCGCTGCCTGTCCATCATCAACCTGATGAGCGGCAAGATGCTGCGGATCAACACTGACCCGCACTACTTCACCCAGGTGTTCGCCGACCTGAAGAACGAGAGCCAGAAGGAGGAGGAGAAGACCCGCCTGCTCATCGGGCTCGACCGATAAGTGGGGGTTTAGGGGGTGGGGGGGTCAGGATAGAGGAGGGAGGTTACAGGGGGAGGCTGGGGTTGATGGGGGGGGGGGGGGGGGGGGAAGTGGTCGTGGCACTACATCGATGTGCTTTTTTTTCATCTTCTTCTTATAATTGGTTCTATATCTAGTGTACAGATGCCCCCCCCCCCCCCACACACACACACACACACACACACACACTCCCCCCAGATCAACCAGAGAACATTGGGCTCGTGAGCACATCGGACGACAGCAGAACATATCAGATCTGGTTTTCTGTGGGGCAGGGGTAATCCAATGCAGCCCTCGCGTCGCAGGATTCGATCTAGATACGATTTACACAATTGAGATCATTCGCGATAAACGTGTCTCAAACGTGCGCCTGGCTGACCGTGTGATGGGGAGCAGGCGTTGTTGTCCTCGAGAGAGAGTGTTGTAAGTAAGGAACTCACTCATTGTCCACTAATTCCCATCACGCTTGATCTCATGTGAGGTGAGTTGTTTTTACTTATTGTTTGGCTCAGACCAGAGACTTTGCCCTGTTCCACGGTAGTCTAGAAGAGAGTTTACACGAGGTTAATTGAATCACCAGTGCTTATGTACTGTATGGGGACGTGGAAATCATGTTGTTAAAGAAGTGTAGATTCAATTAAACAACGCGAGTCCCAATACATCCAACCAAATCCAGGCATGGTATTGCAAGTGCAATACCCGGTAGCAAAGCTAAAATCTGCCACTTTATTTGGTCAGGCACACAGAAGTGTGCGCTGGATAATTGAGACGTTGCCAAATCCCCTACACCTTTTCACCCCAGTAGCCCTAGCCTATCGCACTCACCCAAACCCAGGCTAGGGATGCATATGAAACACTTGAAAATCTTAAACAAGAGAAAGGGGAGATCGCACCGGTCTTCCGTGAACATCTGAGAAGTACGTTTGGTGTGTACTCGAGGTGCTCGATGTGAATTTTGAGATGAGAAAAAGTCTAAATCTTATGACGAGTGAGAAAGCCCTATTTTCATCATGCGAATGAGGAACGCAATACTGAGGCCTGGCCAGAGCTTGATGGGGGGGGTTGGGTTTGGGGGGGGGGGGTGATTAGACTTCTACATCACAGAGGGGATTCTATTTTCTTGAATGACAAACACACCCACACACACATAGACAAACGCACACATACACGCACAAAGACAATAAAGAAAATAAATAGAGGATGAAAGATAATAGAGAAAGGAGCGAACAAAGATCGAAAGAAGAGAACGATGAAGGAAATCTACGAAGAATATCGAAAAATGTGAAATTTCTTTACAACTTTTGCTATAGATGGCTATACTCAACGAGAATGTTGATTTGTGTTCACAATATACTTCTGTTACTTTTAATTTCATAAAAACACGCCTGCATGCGTCTCACCTCTTCATGCTGAACTCCTGAATGGCGTACACACTGAGGATGGACTGCGGTCAGCGACACTTCAACAGACAATGGGACAAAGATCAATGTAAAATACTGTGGACGGATGTTTTGCGGCTACTGTAAGGAGACGATTGGGGAGCCGGCTTTTCATCTGTCATTTTTTCCTCTATCCTACTGCCCAAGAACAGATTGACAACAAATGCTGTGGCAGCCACTATGTGATAACTTTTCTGTTGTACACCCCCCCAAAAAAAACAGACAGAATTACATTTTAGTTTTTGTGACCCTAGGCTCAGTTGCGACCTTGAAACACTTACAACCCTCTCCTTTCTCTTCTCTTCCTTTCGCCCCTCCCCTCGTAGATGCCGCTGCGCGCGGTTTCCATTTGAGTGAGTGGCGTTGGCGCGAGCACCAGTGCATCTCTGTGTTATCCTAAGCATGCCGCTTTGTGTTGCGCCCGGCGCTGCACCCCAGGTCACATTGGAAGGGACTGAGCGGTAGACACGCACGGCGACGGCTACCAGACCTGATTGTAGTGAAATCATAGCACCAACAGAGTGGGGCTGATTGCATTCTCTCTTTTTCCTGCACACCTCCCCAGCTCTGACTCTCTCTCTCTCTCTCTCTCTCTCTCTCTCTCTCTCTCTCTCTCTCTCTCTCTCTCTCTCTCTCTCTCTGTCTCTGTCTCTGTCTCTGTCTCTCTCTGTCTCTCTCTCTCTCTCTCTCTCTCTCTCTCTCTCTCTCTCTCTCTCTCTCTCTCTCTCTCTCTCTCTCTCTCTCTGTGTCTCTGTCTCTGTCTCTGTCTCTGTCTCTCTCTGGGCTTTATGCGAATGGTTGCTCATCTAGAGAGCATGGGAAAAACGCCCATAGCTGCATTCATACTAACAGGATTGACGCAGAAAAAAAAAGTCTGAAAAGGCTGCAATGAATAGAAAGATGTTGCAATAACTAATGATTGGTCGATGCGATTTGAACCTTCCTCTAGAGGTATTGCTGTCAGTGCTACAAATTGCTATACTTGAACACTCCATTCAAAGTCATAGTTCTGATAAAAGGTGGAGAAAATAATGTGAAGGCAGCCTAAATTAAAACTATGATCATGTTTACAATACTTTGTAAGGAAAGGTAAATGTTCTTCTGAATTGGCTCACTCGAATTGTACTTACTTACTCATGACAGAGTGTGATTACTTCCTGGTACGGCGTTGTAATTATCTTGGGTTCCATGGTGCTCAGGGGTCTGACATCGGGCCCCCTGCATGTGTAAATAGTGTCTTTAACAGGTGGTCCTTTAACGGATTGAGAGATTTCTATGACCCATGGAATTGTTATACTGCAAAGTTTAACAAGGCAAGGCCTCAGTGATACGTTCAACCTGTTCTCTCGTTGAGACGCCCCTCGCATCCAGCCGATGGTCTTGTCTTCAGAAATAAGGCCTTCCCAGAAAAGGCATCATTCATGTGCCAAAATGAAGACTGCCATTGAGTATATATTTTGTGATACAAATGAGCAAAATATGAAACAAAAGCCGACTTTTAAAGTAGTTTACTTTTTGACCACCCTGAACAAAAGATACAGTCTTTACTTTCTATGCGGTCTATATCTCTACATTTCCTGTCAGAGATGAAGGCAGAGGGGGAGTGCTGGTGTGGATTAGAGACCGATCCTGTGGATACACGATAGGAAACGTTGTGGCTCCATCGCACCTGAATGGGCCTGCATCAGCCTTATCACCTGGTGTAATATGCAATCCCCGCCTGTGGATGATAACATACTTAGAAAACGATTAACATTGAACTTCCCCCCTCCCTGTAAAATATGACAACAGCCTACTGCTAAACTCACGGAAGAGAAAGCCAAACACTTTTAAACATTTGTATCACATCCTTTCTATGTATGTTATGCGTGGGCGGACTGGATGGCAGCAAGTCCGGCACTGTAGAAATGGAAAATGTAGCTTTTAACCAGAATCAGACCTCATGAGGCAATTGTGTTGAATCAGCATAAAGACCATGTTAACAAAGCTTATTTACATGTTGCTTATCCTTGCTGTTGCCAAAAGTAGCATTCATAGTTAAGGTTATTCGATAATAACTGTTTTTTTCTTTTTCAATTTTGGATGGTGATATGAGTTGTTCTTTAGTTCCATTGTGAAATGTAGATGTAAACAAATGGTTGACAAACAAAAAAAACAATGTATATGCTAGCATGACTTAATTACCAGTACACGGATGTCAGTTGTTAAGTTAAGTTGTTTGTATATTACAAAACAATTCAACAGCAGACATCTCAGGGGTACTGAGGGAGATATCATTGTTGCATCACACGTTGCATTTCTCCATTTGCTAGCGAAAGAGCTTATGTTATATAATTGTTCAACAGGGATTGTTTTTGCTTATACGTCTCATGAACTTGTTCTTACGTTTTCCAATGAGGGATGGCCATGCCTACAAACAGAGACACAAACACACACACACACGTGCACACACACACACGCTTGCACGCACGCATACACAGAAAAACTCACGCCAATTCACTTTCTCTTACTTTTTCAAAGCATATTGAAACAAAGTACCACAAAAAGAGAAATCACATGGCATTTTTCTGGGACACTGAATGAGCTGATCAAACCTGCCACCCTTTCCTTATTTTACACCTCCAACCTCGTTTTCCCCGGGAATAAACAATGATCGGAGATAAAGACCACAAGAGCCAATCACATCGCTGGACAATTGGACTCAGCTGGCTTCCCAAAATCGGAGAGAGAAAGAAAAAGAGGAAAAGAGAGAGAGAGAGAGAGAGAGTGATGTGTTATATCTGATCCATCCATGACATTCTGTGCCATATATGATCTTACAATGCATCTAAGAAGAAATTAATGTGTAACATATGATGCTTATATGATGAGGATGAACCATGATCAACGATGATGATAATAATGACAATGACGATGACGACGATGAGGATTATGGAGTTATTAGAATCTCATTGTCCATTTTATTCATTTGTGAACCATGTTGTATAAAAAGCGAAAAACCTTGTGGAACAAACAGGGGGCCACTCGTTTTCCTAGGCTAACGACGCCGCGGTGGGACTCTGTGGGAGTATGACTATGTATGTAAGATGTGAGAAGACGGTGTTCAACTGTTACACGTACTTTATATATAAAAAAATTTGCAAGCATTTTTGCGGCGGGTCGGGCTTTTATGAAAAACGAAAAGAAACATTTGAGTCTGTGAATGTGTTCATGTTGATTGTTTTTCCTTCGGTGATCTGATGCGCCGACATATGCTCATTGCACAACAAGCATAGACACGTTTACATTTGTATTTTGGGCATTTAGCAGACGCCTATGTATTGCTGTCGGTACATGTGTCAAGCAGTTATAATCACTAGGTAACCCATACCCTATACAATGAAGCTAGCTAGGATATGATGCTACACAATGCTAAGTACTATTTGTAAGTGCCAGGAAGTACAACATACAATAGGTGCATACATTAGTGCACACAGACACTAACACGCGCACACACACACACACACACACACACACACACACACACACACACACACACACACACACACACACACACACACACACACACACACACACACACACACACACACACGCACACACAGATGTCCCTAAAGGAACACTTATCTGCCTACATGTCAGCACTGAGAAAGAGCCATGACCAGGCAGTTTTTGCACAGAAACAATCTTCCCATAAAGTTTATTTTATTTCAGGGGATGAGATTCTTTCCATCATCACACTTGCAACCACCGACTCCACCTACGCAGACCAACACAGGAGGGAGCTTTGAGGACTGAGAACGGTTGTAACAAGCTTTATTCTCTGGAGAACACCTCCCTTCCTCCCATGACACATCGCTGAATGATAGCGGAAGCGGTAACAGCAGGGCTTCAACAGGGTGTTACGTCCGTGGCCCACCGAGAAGACAGCCGCCCCGCTGATGTCACAGTTCACCTCTCGCTGGACCTGTGCCAATATGGAAACGATGTACGGAGACCACATCAGACCAGACAGGTTTGTGCGCTGTTGTACAAGATTGTATTTCAGGTTATTTTTAAACACAAACACACACACACACACACACACACACACACATACAGACTCACACACTCACACACTCTCTCACTCACACACACACACACACACAATATAGGAAACCAATCAAGCCCTCTTTGGTAATGGAGCATAAATCATACTTCATTCATCTCTTATTTTTTCTTTCACGTAAATTAGATGTTATGCATGTTGTCCTCTGGGATGTGCCTGAGCTACAGGGTAGACTCTTCAAAGAACAAATGGACTATTTAACATGGCTATGCTAGCAATCTAAATATTGCTTGCAACAACAACATGTCACAACATTATCTATATGGGTACATACTTAGGCATACCACATTACCAACTGAAACCATAGGATTTTATTTTTATTTAGGCCTGCATTAGGGTTAAATGAAATAGTAATACAAGTGCTGCAATAGCAAATGATTATTTATATATATATATAATCTACAATTAGACAACGTTTGAAAATAGGCCTAGCCTATTATCGTCTGCAATGCACGGTGGTTGGATATGGACAAACGTCACACCGAAACACTTGGAACAGGGTGCTGTCCACGGTGCTGAAACAGACATTTACATTTAGGGCAGACACGTCCATCCCCGTTCAGCCTCCCTACTACATGTGATGGCTGCCACCTCCTGTAACATAACCCCACACCATATCGATCCATCGTACGCCCCGTCCACGCCTCGGGATAATTCCGCATGGCAAGAGACCATCGAACGCAGCAAAAAATGAGCAATCGGAGGAGGATTATTGTACTCACGCGCCAGCTCCAGCCGACCAATCACACCGCTCTCCGCCTGACGTGCGCCTGCGCCATCTGCGCAGGTTATATACCCATCCGCTGCTGCGACTTCCATCCACTCTCCAACGAGCCCTCTCTAAGAAGTATCCCCTCTGAACGGCATCTCTGAACAACCAGTCAAAGATGGCGGCCCGGGTAAGATAGATATTTTGATATACGTGGTAAAAATGTGAATCAATAATGTTTGGTCGTAATGGTGAGAGAATAACGATGGCGTTTGGTCCTGCGTAGCTGCCGCCCGTGCGGCGCCGCGGCGGCACAACGTCACCGCGGCAGCAGTCCCTTTTACCAGGAAGGTTTCTGTCTCCTCGGTTCACTGGCCTTGGTCCTGATCGTTTTAATACCACATATACCCTCCACCACCCCCGCGACATTGTGTAAAATGTGCTCCAATGCGTGCAATGGAACAGGCTAACCAGTGTATTAGCCGAGTGGTTTAGTGGGTAATCCGTTGTTGTGCGTGCCCTTGAGAAGGGTCGAGTACCGGGCTCGTGGACACCCTCGGTCTGTCCGTGGCGTGGAGACAGGCTGTTCCAGAGACATAATGCAGACTTACCGCATTACAGCAGCACGACGTACCTCGTCAAATGCTAGGCTGCCCTATAGGCACATAAACACCACGAGCACCACCACCACCTCCACCACCACCACCACCACCACCACCACCACATGTTAGTGCATTATTCAATGTAGGTATGTAAACCACCAACCATTATTGTAGGAGCCTATGTACTCGAGTCCAGTGCATGGTAACGACCGTATTGTTCATTGATGAATTGCACGATAATACCTGGTCAACGAACCACAACGGTGGCTTCAGGTGAGCGGAGAAAAATGTAGCCTGGTCAACGGAAAAACAGGAAATATAAGCTGTTATTATAAATAGCACCCATGATTTGTATAGGTTGATAAGGAGTGTAGTCATAAGGAGTAATTAGGGTAATCTCTGACGTCATAAAACCAAGGAGCTAGGTGGGTTCCCCACAGGGTAAGTGTTTATTCACCCCAACAAATGTAAAATTGCATTAGTGAATGAAAAAACATTAGCAACGACAGATTTATAAAATAACGTGTAAGCGGTGCATTTAAATCCAAGGCATTTTCACCATGAGCACTATGAATGAGGATGAATAGGCACTGGTATATATTTGAAACATGAGTGAATTCAATTCAATTTATTGCTATGGAAGTCGATTATACAAGGCAACAACCCTTAATGCCACCCTGATTTCAAATTGGAGGATCATTGAATATCATCAGCAAACCATTCGATCGATAATAAAAAAAAAATAGACATGGAATTCGAGATGTATACATACTCCTCTTCTAAAACAAGTAGAACCTCGCTTAACAATTAACTGCCAGACCGCCAAGCTAAATCTCTGTTAAAGATGGACCACTGGCTACAAAATCCATAATCAATGCCCCTTTTTTTTGGACAATATTACTGATCTTGCCCCAAAAACTAAATTCAAATCTAAATGGTGTCAGCTGTTTGGTATACATTGCACTTACATAGAATCTCACCTACGCACGCTGACCCAACAGCAGGTGACTGTTTTGGTCTGCAAGAGCTGAGAACAGCGTTTAGAAGACAGAGCTAGTCTCAGGAGATCACTTCCCCTCCACCCCTGAATAAGAATAGAATCTGCAGATGTAGTATTAGTAGCACCCGGGTAGGTCCCTGACA
>NC_082383.1:21591106-21652064 GCF_031168955.1 Gadus macrocephalus
CCCCTCCCTCTCCCCAGGCGTTCGGCACCAACCAGGAGGACTACGCCAGCTACATCATGAACGGCATCATCAAGTGGGGCGACCCCGTCACCTCGGTGCTGGACGACGGCGAGCTGCTGGTGCAGCAGACCAAGAACAGCGACCGCACGCCACTTGTGTCCGTGCTGCTGGAGGGTGAGGCGGCGGGCACGCACGCACACACACACACACACACACACACACACACACACGTGCACTCACACATGCATGCACGTACACACATGCACGTGCACACGCACACACGCATGCACGTACACACATGCACGTGCACACGCACACACGCACACATTATATGCACATGCACGTGCAAAATACACAAACACACGCACATGCACATTCACGTGCAAATACACGTGCATGTCTTGCTCCTGCATACGCGTATACATACTGCTCACGCACATGCGGCATTCGCATGCTCATAGATGCAACGTTACCACTATAATTGAAGCTATTCTTAAAAGCGTGGAAGAAACATAACATGTCACAGAGGGAGGTGTCCACGACACACCTTATGAATATGTTGTCTTAAAGTCAGTGGATAAACTCATTCGTCGACTAAGGATTGTAGGGGTGTGACCTGAATATGGATTTCCATTGGAGCGACTGGGCTCTTTGATCTCAGAAGGTCAAAGCGTGTGTCTCCGTGTCCCTCCAGGCCCCCCCCACAGCGGTAAGACCGCCCTGGCAGCTCAGATCGCCGAGGACTCAGAGTTCCCCTTCATCAAGATCTGCTCCCCGGACAAGATGATCGGCCACTCTGAGATCTCCAAGTGCCAGGCCATCAAGAAGGTACGCAGAGCTCTGGTCCACAGGGGACTTTCAAAGCAAACAAGCACGGTGGGACTGTCTGCAACAAAAGGTTATAGTGCTGCACAACCTGGGAATAGAAAACAACAGGACATATCACATATCAAAGAGGGTTTGAAATCCACAGGATTCTCTAAATGTCTACTATTTCAAAGCGATAGTACAGCTGAACAAAGAGTGTTCTTGATAACAACAAGCTGCTCATAATATGTTCCCTTCACATGAGATGCCTTCAGATGTTTGTCAAAGGTCACACAGAAATTAAATCAGGTCCAAATTGGATATAGTTGATCAAATACCCCGATATAGACCATTATTCCATGTAGGTTGGTTTAATACATTTCCTCCCAGAGATGCATTTGCACTTTGGTATACGGGCGTATTATGTGGTTATAACAAACACCTGCACTGGCGGTAAACTGAAAAGTCATTCATCAAACTCCTTGCTCTATTGGCAGCCCACAGCCCGGTGATTGACAGCTTGCTTTTTACTTGTTAACAAACCAAGGTAGATTTCCCGCCCTCTGGTTCCTACCTCCCGCCCCTTCTTCATGAGACTTCCTCACCTGCTGTCCGTCTCTCTCTCTCTCTGCCCGTCCGTCCGTCCCTCCCTGTCCCCGCCCCCCAGGTGTTTGACGACGCCTACAAGTCCCAGCTGAGCTGCGTGGTGGTGGACGACATCGAGCGCCTGCTGGACTACGTGCCGATCGGCCCGCGCTTCTCCAACCTGGTGCTGCAGGCCCTGCTGGTGCTGCTGAAGAAGCCCCCCCCAAAGGTCAGAGTTCGGCGCCCCCACATCAAACCCAACCGCAACCCCAACACACACAGTACTGTCGTTTCAGTCATAGTTTCATCGACCTATGAAATGGTATTTACATTGAGGGCGTTAAGTACTACTATAGTATTGCATTTATATCAGGAATGGAGTACCAGGAAACACTGAGTCTAGTTTTTATTTCATCCCTACTGACCTACTGCTTAAAGAACTGGATGTCTCCACCTCGCGCATGCGCATTTCGAGTACCTAATACCAACATAGTCACCTGTGACCCCCACGGGACACCGGGAAGGCTACATCTTCCGGGGTCGTCAGAGGATCTGTCCCTTTACATCTTCTCGCTGCGCAGGCACCGTATTGAACCGTTGTTTAGAGCAAGGAAGGGAATTCGCTGACAGCTGGCTGCGTGCAGCCTCGTGACCCAGGTCGGAGCCGCCGGTAACCCGTCCTCCAGAGGCTGTGGCTAGCTCATCGTTTGCCTCATCGCTCTGTTATTGTTTGGTGCGTTAGCCGTTAGCTTTGCTCTGTTCTAACCATCAATTTATTTTCCTTATAACTTAATGGTGAAGGCGGTGCTCTCGCTCCCGCTCCCAGTAACGTTTTAGTTTGGCTTCCCTTTTTTAGCAGCAGCGATTACACTCAAGCTAATTAATATCGGTTGATTTAATTTTCTGGTGAAGGCAGTGTTCTCGCTCCCGGTAACGCCGCATTTGGCCCTTTTTTGATCGACAATTAGTAGCAGCGATCTCGCACAGGCTAATTAATTAGTTTATTTTTTCAATTTACTGGCGAGGGAAGTCCTCTCGCTCCCAGTACGCTGCCGGTGGCTGCCTCCGTAATGGCCCACCTATGTGTCGCCTGTGCGGCTCCTCTCGAGCCCGGGGATGGCCACGACAGTTGCCCTCCTTTCCTCGGCCTCGAGCATTTGAGGGAGGGCCTCACTGACAGCGCCTGTATGACCTGCAGCCTCCTGCCTTGGGCGCTCAGAGTGGCTAGGCTGGCAGAGAGGGAGAATCGGGAAACAGCCAACGACCCCTCTGCCTTAATGGGCCTCCCTCCCAATCAGCCCGGTCGTTCTGGGCGGCATCGGCATGATGGGGCTGCGGCTATGGGTGCCCCCCCCCCCAAAAAGAAGGCAAGGGTCGGGCTGGCTTCCAAGGTGGACGTATTGGCGGCCGACATGGAGCAAATGCGGTCCCTCGTCCTGGCCTTTCAGCCTGGGACTGGTCAAGTGCTGGCGGGGCTATAGCCTGGCCCTCCCTCGCCTCAATTTGACGATGCCCTCTCTCTGGCGGCTTCTTTGATGAGGTTATGACAGAGGGCGATGCATCCCACATATTGGACGAGGCCTCCTGCTCCTCTGCACAAAGCTCTCTGCAGGGAGCAGCAGACACCTCCATGGCGGCCGTCCTGCGGTTCGCTCTGGCTCGCCTACAGCTCGATGCTGCGCAGACGGAGTCAGTCCAGGCCAGCGCCTTCTTCAGGCGCAGCCCTGCCCCACCCACATTCTCCGTCCCTCCTTCAGAGGAGTACTTGAAGCAGCTCCATGCTTGCTGGAGGGACACCAGGGCCTTTTCCCACTCAACGTCGGATGCCCGGACCTTGGCTGCCATGCAGAATGCGGCACAGGTTGGGCTGGGCCGCATGCCAGCAGTCGAGCCTGCCATCGCCTCCCTGATTCTGGCTCCTGATGAGGCTCTGAGGCCAAATGCCAGGTGTCCTCGGCCACAGTGCAGGGTCAAAGACGACCTCCTGTCAAAGGCCTACGACGCTGCGGCACGCATGGGTCGTATTGGGAACTGCCTTTCCCACCTGTTGCTGGGTCTTTCGACCTCTCTGCAGCAGGCCCAGGTCGAGCCGTCGCTGCAGAGTCTGAGTGACGCCTCATTGCAGGCTTTTGCCCTAATGTCGGGAGTTAGTGCGCCCTACGTCCACCCTCGTACAGACTCGCCGCCAGGTGTGGCTTGCGCAGTCTCCACTGACAGAGACGCGTAGGAGGATCCTCCGTGCGGTGCCGGTGGAACCAGGGGAGCTTTTTGGGTCAGCTGCCCTGGAAGCACTGGAGGGGGCTGCCTGAGCTAGGCAGACCAGGCAGCAGCTGTCCGGTCTAAACAGGAGTGTGTCCCCTCCTAGTAGGCCTGGGGGCCCCTCGGCTGTCCCCCAGCGGCGCTCTCAGCCACCTGATTACTCTGGTGGCCTACGGAGGTCTCAGCGGCCTGCTCAACAGCCTCCGGGTGGCTTTTGGGCCCCCCAACGCCTACCTTCCTGGCAGCCTTGTGCCCCACAACCCAACCGGCGCCCCCCCAAGAGCCTCAGGAGGCCGGTGGGGCAGGCGCTAGGCCCATTGGGCCGGTCGTCGGTTGTTTTTCCCATCAGCAGCTCAGTTACTGGGCTGCCTGTACTTCAGACCCTTGGGGGGTTTCCACCTTAACCCAAGGGTACGAATTGCAGTTCCGACGCCGGCCCCTAGCCTTCAGCCAGGTCAAAATGACTGTCGTCAACGACCCGGCAAAGGCCTTAGCTCTGGACCAGGAGTTGTCCACCCTCCTGGCCAAGGGGGCAATCGAGCCAGTGGATCCTCTGCTGCACCTCAGAGGGTTCTACTCAAGGTACTTTCTCATAAAAAAGAAAGATGGCAGATTCCGCCCCATTCTCGACCTGAGGGGAATCAGGTTGAACAGGTTCCTGAAGGTCCTACCATTCCACATGCTCCCCGCATCAGACACGCTGCGGGTGGTCACAAGGGGAGAGTGGTTCACCATTGTGGACCTGAAGGACACATTCTTCCACGTCCCAATTGCACCGCACCATCAGCACTTCCTTCGGTTCGCCTTTCGCCGCCATCATTTTAAATTCAGGGAACTTCCCTTTGGTCTCTCCCTCTCTCCGAGGGTATTCACCAGGATGGTGGCGGCAGCTCTCGCACCCCTGCAGAAGCAGGGCACGAAGGTCCTGCCGTATTTGGACGACTGGCGGATCTGTGCAACGTCCCAGTCTCAGGCGGCCCGGGACACAGCTCGGCTACTCTTGCACGTGGCCTGGCTTGGCCTGACGGTAAACTTTGTGAAGAGTCGCCTGGACCCATCCCAACAGGTCACATACCTGGGGATGGTCCTGGACCAGCGTGGACCAGAGTGCGGGCGGTCTTCATACCGGGGGAACGGAATCAGTGTGTGGGGGCTTCATCCGGGGGTGGTGGAGACGATATGGGGTCTCTTTGGCAGGGCGGAGGTGGACCTCTTTGCTTCAGAGGAATCCACACATTGCCCCCTCTGGTTCTCCTGGACGGAGGTGACCGCCCCCCTCTTGGACAGGATGCCTTAGCTCACGACTGGACACAGAGTCCTCTGTATGCCTTCCCACCACTGCCCCTGATTCTTCCCACACTCCAGAGAGTGTTTCTGCGGGGCCACAGGCTTCTTCTGGTGGCCAGGGAGACTCTGGTTTCCACTGCTGCGCAGGCTCTGCTGCAGCTCCATGGCGCCTCCCCTGCAGGAAGGACCTCCTGGGGCTGGGGTGTCCGATTTGGCACCCAGATCCCCGTCGCCTCCAGCTTTGGGCTTGGCCGCTGCAGGGCCCGACCCACCGCTGAATGTTTGCACTGCGACCGTCAGGAATACCATTCTGAGTGCCACCATTGATGGTGCCACCAGTGGCACCATCTACCAGAGCACAGTATGCCAACAGATGGAAGTTGTTCTCTGACTGGTGTAGGGGTAAGGCAGTAGACCCAGCACGTTGCTCCGTGGCCACCGTTCTGGAGTTTCTGCAGTCCCTCCTGGATGGTGGTCGCTCTCATTCCACCTTGAGGGTCTATGTGGCTGCTATTTCTTCCCAGCATGAGATGGTTGACGGGGCCACAGTGGGGTGCCACAGGTTGGTGTCCCTCTTCCTTAGGGGGGCCCTGAGGCTGCGTCCCCCTAGGACCCCCTAGGACCCCTTGGACCTGCCCCTGGTGCTGGAGGCCATGTCGTCACCTCCTTTTGAGCCTCTGACCCAGATAGGGTTGAAGTGGCTGTCCATGAAGGTGGCTTTTCTGCTCGCCATTACCACTGCGAAGCGGGTCGGGGAGTTGCACGCCCTATCCGTGGCAGATACATGCCTGTGGTGGAACCCTGATGGCTCAGGTGTGGTTTTATGGCCCAATGTGGCGTTCCTGCCCAAGGTGCTTACACGCACCTATTTCAACCAGCCTATCCAGCTTGCACGTTTTAACTCCCCATCTGAGGGGAATGAGTCCGAGATGCTGTGCCCGGTGCGGGCGCTTAGGGCTTACATTGCTGCTACGGCCGGTATACGGCAGTCCGAGCAACTGTTCGTGTGTCACGGTGGCCCTAACAGAGGTTGTGCCTTGTCCAAACAGAGGCTGTCCCACTGGGTCGGCGACACCATTAAACACGCCTATGTGGCCAGTGGCCGCCCCCCGCCATCCGGGTTGAGGTGCCACTCCGGTGACTCTGTTGGTATTAGGTACTCGAAAAGGTAGCGATATCCAGTGCTTTAAGCACCGGTCATCCAGGATACATAGAACCGTAGTTACATTCGTAACTTTCGTTATTTACCGTAAACATGGCCATGATTTGAAAAAAATGTGGCTCTCTGCTAGTCTCTAACTCGATGAATGTACATTTGTCCGAAGAAAGAGAAACAACAATATATCGATGTCGGTTCAGTAAGGATGACTGATGAGGAAGATTCCCTCCCCCCCATCCAACCATTTGTTGGATTGGAGACACCAAGAGGCAAACACACCATTGGGCTGTTGCAAGCTTTCTCTGACTCTCTCTCTCTCTCTCTCTCTCTCTCTCTCTCTCTCTCTCTCTCTCTCTCTCTCTCTCTCTCTCTCTCTCTCCCCCCCCCACAGGGCAGGAAGCTGCTGATCATTGGGACCACCAGCAGGAAGGACATCCTTCAGGAGATGGAGATGCTGGACGCCTTCAGCACCACCATCCACATCCAGAACATCTCCACCGGCGAGCAGCTGGTCGACGCCCTGGAGGTGACACACACGCACGCACACAAATACACACACACACACACACACACACACACACCATACACACACACACACACACACACACACACACACACACACACACACACACACACACACACACACACACACACACACACACACCATATACATACACCCACACACACACCATATGCATATACATACAAACACACAAACAGAAATATATATATACATATATATATACACGCACACACACACAAACACAAATATTATGTATACACACACACACACACACACACACACACACACACACACACACACACACACACACACACACACACACACACATACACACAGGAGCTTGCAGGCAGACGTTTCTCAAACACTGACAGACTCTTTTGCAGAAGTGTGAGTGTGTAAAAAACTTCCTAGAAAAAACCTCTCGTACATGCCAAATGATTAGCATGGACTTCCAGATATCTAGAAACCAGATTCTTATACATTCAAGCACACTAAATCCAATGTGTGTGTGTGTGTGTGTGTGTGTGTGTGTGTGTGTGTGTGTGTGTGTGTGTGTGTGTGTGTGTGTGTGTGTGTGTGTGTGTGTGTGTGTGTAGCTGCTGGGCAGCTTCACAGAGAAGGAGCGAGCCAGCATCGGACACCAGCTGAAGGGGAAGCGAGTGTGGATCGGCATTAAGAAGCTGCTGATGTTCATCGAGATGTCCCTGCAGGTGACCGAAGCACGTCCAGGGAGTGGAGTAGAGCGCACAGGGGACACATCGCTCGGACCCGTGGGGAAAACATCAGCCAACTATAACATATATATCAGGAATGGATTCAGTCTTTGGATTGGAGTACCAGGAAACGCTAAGCCTAGTTATTTACCGTAAACATGGCCATAGCCATGAACAATGATTGGCTCTCTGCTCTCTCTAACTCGATGAACTGTGTAGATTCCTCCTCTCAGAAGTAAGGCTTTAATGTCCTCTTGTCTGTAACATAATTGACGACGATCGCTAAGAATAGGACTTGAAGGGTTTTCTCTACGTCCCAGGAAGGACATTTGTTTATGCATTGCCACCAGCGTGTACATGAAAGCATAACAAAGCTGGCCACCAAAACAACCACTCTCTCTCTCCCCCTCTCTGTCCGTCTCTCTCTCTTTCTTTTTGTAACTCTGACCCTATATCTCTATCTTCATCAAACTCTCCCTGACCCTCTCTCTCTCTCTATCTCGCTCTTTGTCACCCTCCCTGACCTTCTCACTCTTTCTCTCTTTTATCTCTCTCACTCTCCGTCTCTCTCTCTCATTATCAAACTTTCCCTGACTCACTCTCGCACTCTCTCTCTCTCTCTCTCTCTCTCTCTCTGACCCTCTCAGATGGCCCAGGATTACCGAGTGACCAAGTTCCTGACGCTGCTCAGAGATGAGGGCTCGTGAGTACTGCCCCACCACCAACTGCCTTGTCACTTAATGTCTAACACTGAGACAGATAACCAAATATACTTTGACAATTTGTTGTGTTTCACACTCATTCATCCCACTCATATGGTGATATCTCATTTCATTGTGGAACCACCAGGCTGATTGAAGGCGATCAGATCCGAATATAGGCGGTGTGTCACTGTCCACTGGTAAGGTCAACAGGATAGCAGATCGCGTGGCGCTAGGCATTAGCGGTGTAGCAAATGCCGGTTGTGAGTAGCTAGCTATTAGGTATTAGCTCAGTACCTTCCCCTAGTAATGTGCTACTGGTCGTCCAAATTGTTTTATAATTGTTCTATTTTCTAATGTGAAACGGTACTGCTTCATACGCGGGCTGTGAAACAATCGCAGTCTACATTTACTGGTACATTTAGGGTATTTACCAGATGTTTTCATCCAAAGCGACTTAACAATTTATACACATACGGCAGAGTCAACCATGCAACTATTACACACACATATATCATATATATACACACACACACACACACGTATGACGGAGTCATAAATGTGTGTGTGTACACACACACACACACACACACGTATGACGGAGTCATAAATGTGTGTGTGTACACACACACACACACACGTATGACGGAGTCATAAATGTGTGTGTGTACACGCACACACACACACACACACGTATGACGGAGTCATAAATGTGTGTGTGTACACGCACATGCAGTATATACACACACATATATATACACACATATATATACACACATATATATATACACACATATATATACACACATATATATACACACATATATATACACACCTATATATACACACACACATGTACGACTACCATGCCAGGCGACAGCAAGCTCGTCTGGAGCAGTTTGGGTGTATGTATCAGGGACACCTGACAATCAGTCTACAACGTCCAATTTCTAGAACTCATCATTCAATACCTGTCTAAAGCCACCTTTGCAACATTCAGGACTGAGGTTGATTTGATGTCAATATGGCAGAAGCAGTGGTTGCTGATCAATTGAAGTTTTTCACATCACTTTTCTAACCATCAACCCCATTGATCACATTTTTCCAAAGTCAATCCCTCATGATGACACTTCTGTCTTCAGACAACTATCAGAGACATCACAGTACTATTTGTTCGGCTTTGTTCAAACGTTGACACTGTCAAAGGGCGATTACAACGCAGTCTTGTCTTGTGCCAAGACTCCCCTCACTCACTGTCCCACCCCGATCAGAGGCCGCGCGCCACGTGACCTGGAGCAGCTCACTAACACCTTCCTCTGCTGCAGCGGCCGGGCCTGCTACGAGTAGAGAGTAGAGGAGGAGGAGGAGGAGGAGGAGGAGGAGGAGGAGGAGGAGGAGGAGGAGGAGGAGGAGGGCTCCGATGGGACCGACCGACCAAGCCCGCCGTGCGAGGGAAGGAAAGGAGCAACCTTTCCGCCCACGCGGCCCACGCGGCCCAGGGGTCCACGCACACGCCTCTACCCTCCACCTGTGGGCCCGCCGGGGGTCAGAGGGCGGAGAAGCAGCGGCCTGACTTCCTATTAGCATGTTAAGAGCATCCAGTCCCAGCCAAGGCCAACCCGCCCCGCCTCCTCGTCTCCATGCCGACAGATTGACAGCCCAAATTGACATATCACTGAAACCTGTTGAGAATTGTGCTTTTACTGTTTAAGAACATCATGTATAATATATCTATCGATATATCTATCGATATATATATATGGATAGATACATACTGATATTTGAAAAAGGATATCACAAAAAAAGGTTAAATAAGTGCTGTCTTGTGCGTTGTGCATTGAAAATAAATAGTAGCCATGTATGTTTTTAGCTTCCCGTATTTGTTGTAGCATATATCTTTTGTGCCCACCGCGAGCTAGAGTTTGGTCAATATGTTCATGCTCTTATGCAACCTTAGCCAGGCCATAGGGTTTATACGTGGTATACTGATGACTGGAAACCTCAAACCCGCTCACATTTCCACCTCTCAACCCCGCCGGAGTCGGACGTGAAGTGTGTCGGGACAAAAATATACATAAAAACGAAATGTTGTTTTAACGTGTAAATGTAAACCCTTTAAATGTATTTAAGAAAACATTTCTTTTTTGTATATAGTATATAAATATATATATTAAAAATACAGTATATAAAACGAAGTGATTAAAAAAAAATGGAAAGACAATTGAGTACCTGGGACATATTTCGGTGTGATGCTCCTACCGGTCGCTTCGAGGGACGTTGAGTCTGCTGTTCTAGAGTACCTTGTGGATTACTGTAGGCTGTCTGTGGCGTGCAGTGCAGTGCTAGGTAAAGTGAGGCATCTTCAGTGTTTAGATTCAATTAAACAACACACACCTTTCCAGCACTTATCATGTGAAAATGTGTTTGTTTTTTTTACACGTGATAGATATTCTTGTGCGAAATATTTATTTGAATCCATGTTTCTCGAATTGTAAGTGTGTGTGCGTGTGTGGCTGCGTGTATGTGTGTGTGCATGCGTGTATTTTTCCCTATATGTAAGCTTCAGCATGCGACTGTGTTGAGGTGAGTGTGTGTGTGTAAGTGCATTTCAGTTTTATTCAGTTCAGCGTGACTAACGTGTGTTCTTTTCCTGCCCATGTCAGTGGTCCGTGCTTATTGTCCAACCGACGCTCTTTTTTTGTGTTCCAAAACCCTAACGATTTAAGTGTGTGTGGGTGTATTATCATGCAAGATGTATTATTGCAATAAAATCACAGATGCACAGGTAATGGACAACTCTAGCCCTTTCTGCTCCTCACACACACGCACGCACAGACACACACACACACACACACACACACACACACACACACACACACACACACACACACACACACACACACACACACACACACACACACACACGCACACACACATTTCAACTCAGTTGTGACCCACTAGGCCTATACCTTATGCCATAGTTTACTGCAGTCAGTGTCAACGTCTTTATTGTTATTCATTTCATGCTGATTCGAAATACACCTAAAATGAATTATGCAAATGCAAATCCAACACTAACTCAATAAGACTAGCAGGTCTAGTTCTATTTCGTAAAGTCCACGTGTTCTTGTGATAAGGGAAAACGACCCCAGCAGAGGCGAAACATGCTTGCTATTTTATACTTTATTTTTTATACTGCTTTATTCTGTATTTTATACTGTGGGAAATTAGAATCCAATTATTGGGAACTCTTGGACAGATGGGGAAACTGCAGATATATATTTCCAACCTCGGTCTAAAAACACGATGCCAAAGTCAAGCATGATATACATTACTCGGAATCACTGGCGGTCTGCCAACGGAGGAAGGTCGGGGAATCGCTGATTAGCTGAAATAATAAACAGCGGATAACGCAACCGCTGCTGCAAAACAAACCCCCACTGCTGGCCGCTAGGGGGCGTCGTTGCACCGGATCACCGAAACAAGCCTCCTCTGCTCTCCTGTTTCCACTCCTCCTCTTGACCCGCATTCAACCATACTGTACATGCAGGGGGGTGGAGCGAGTGGTGAGAGCTAAAGCCGTTGAGTTTCCTCGTAGCTCGTAGCCATGGACTTGGCATTCCCGAACGTAACGCGGTGCTATTATTTCAACACGTACCGAGAACGCACGGAACGACTGCACCAAGAATGGATTCATAGTGTCTGACGCTCGCGCACCTTTAGCTCGCGAGCTTTTTTCATGTATGTGGCGCGTGTTTAACCTAGCCGAATTCCTGTTTTGTCGACTTCCAGCTCGTGCCCCCCCCCCCTCCTTTCCCAGTAAGGTTTAACACCCTCCTGGGTCACCTTGGCATCGGTGGTGAAATGTATCGCGACCCCCCCCGACAGTGATCCTCCTGCCGGACGCGTGCAGCCAGCCCACTCGACCAGAGACGAGACGGTCCACGAGCGCCGGTTGCTCCCCGCGTCCCGCTGCAAGGTGAGTCCCGCCGGCTGTCCTCGCGTTAACTCTCGTGGCCCCCCCGTGTGTGTGAGTGTGTATGTGTGTGTGTCACGTTAGCCAGCTTCCAACAGCATCGGCCGACACACTGTACGGCGGGAAACGTTTACGACAGTCGGTACCGGAGAATAACTCAGACCATTGGGGGTTTGAGTGCAAAAACACGCTAACCCGGGGAGGGAGCAGACTTTCCCCCGTTATGCATTTCCATGGCTGCCTCCTCACCATGACTAGCCACAGCCCGCATCATATATTGATGGCATGAGGTTACGTAAGGCAAAGTGTAGGATATATGTGGAGCAGCGCGTGGAGGCGACGTCTCGTGGCGGCTTGTTCTGATGCGGTGTGATGTGTTATTTTCTCGCGATGACCCCCTGCTGCACCTCGCACGGGACGTGGAGGTATACAGTGGGAGCCGGGTAGAAGTCGGACTACTTTTGGGGGCACAGGAATTTCCCCTCAAGTGCGCCCGTGGTTCGCGCGGTCTCTGCTGCTCTGCATTCCATTGTCATGACATGTGCATAAATGCCCAGCGTTGAACTTGTGTCCAGCAGGGTGCCTATGGACTGTACTGTTGGAGATCTTTGGGATGAGCCGTCATGAAGCTTCAACGCTGAGAGGTGGTTGGGCGCAGGCTAATTGGCACACATTGTGCATAGCTAATTAGCAGTCGTCTGTGATCATGACGCGTGAGGACTGCAACGTGAAGGCACGTGCAATGGACTTGATTGAACTATACCTAGGGCGGTGTTAGATAGAAGGCGTTTGTTTATTTGTGTAAATATATAAGATATAAGAAAGGAAAACTCCCCCACTAACTTCCTTCGGTTCATGCAAATCGGGGCTGGCTTTACACAGATGTTCATTGGGAGAACAAAAAGTCTTTCTGGTGGTGGTTGAGTTCACCTCAACTGTGGTTTCTGTAGCGCTTTGCAGCGAGATGGATCTGTGTCTCGTTATAACGCGCCTACAGAACAACAATGGGGACGTCTATGGCCCCGAAGTTCAGCATAGTGTGGTTCCCTCGGCAGCGAGCGAGTGGGAGCAAAACATTGCAGCTTTTGTTCGTTTCTCCGGAGTCTCCGCGCTCAGAAACACCCAAGAGAGGTATCCCATCTAAACTAAGAACAGTGGACGTAATTTGTCATCGTTTGGTAGAAATGAAACCAAAAAAATTAAATAATCGCTGATATAAGTTCAAATAAAAGTTGTGTTTGAGGGGGGTTGCTATATAATACAGCTTGAGGTGCACGTCTGTTTGCGGTCAAACTTGAACATGTATTCTATATAAGAAGCCTGTTCACTTTAAATAGTCTGACTCTATAAGGAAATGATAGAAGTGCTGGTTTCCCAACAGTACATTCGTGTTTTTCCAGCTCGGCTTCCAACCATACGTACTTAATCCTATTTATCGTCTGCGTCGCCGCGTTGGAAAAAAAAAACAAGACATAAACCTAAACAAGAGGAGGTCACCGCAGTCCACGCAGCCGCAGGTGCCTGGGCTTGACCTCGTTTGACGCGGCTCATGCTCTCCAGCTTCCCAGCGCCTCCGCGGCCTCAATGCCCACGCACAGGGCCTCCTGGCTGTCTATAGGGTCTGGAGGGGGGGGGGGCATAGGCCCTGCCTCCCTGCGAGGGAGAGAGATACAGATAGACGGCTAGCTAGAGAGAGAGAGAGAGAGAGAGAGAGACACGTGTGGGAGGGTGGGTGTGGAGGGAGGGGATAGGGGGAGGGGGGGACTGGTTACATAACCATGGCTGCAAAGGCTTGCTGCTAATGCCTTGATCACAGTCAGCATGGCCGCCGCATGTTACGTCAGGCTCTGGTGCACACAGGGAGGAAAGGAGAGGCAGGGACAGGTCCAGGAGGGGCGGGGGGGAGGGGAGGGGAGGGGGCGGCCGGGCGGGCGCTAGCGGGGGCTGAGGAAGGAAGAAAGGGCTGGGCATTAGTCGCAATTAGTGGAAGGATTAAGAGGAGGCGGCGGGGCAGACGGGAGAAGGGAGAGCAGGCTATGATGAATGAGGTGAAGCCGCTCTGGTTAAGAGCACAGATATGGGATTATGACCGGAACGCGCTGTTACGGAGCTAATGCACTCAATGCACAGCGCGGCGGCAGCGCTGTGGCGCCGTGTGAGGGGCCTGTTCACGTGGGGCCCCCTTCCCGGGGAATGTCCCCCGCTTCCGGTCGCAGCGCAGCCACAGCGGGGACCTGGTAAAGGTGCTAAATCGGGGTTGGGAAAGGGGGATTGCCGGTGTGCGGGTAACCCGGAATATTGATGCCGGGTTGGATTGTGCCCGTGTTTTAAGGCGTCTACGAGTGCTACGTTTGATTTTTAAAGTTTGTGGCCGAAATGTCGAAAGGTAACGCGAGATAGACAGACAGACAGACAGACAGACAGACGGACGGACAGACGGAGAGACGGAGAGACGGATGGATGGATTAGGTACTACAGAAACACATGCAGTCTGTTGTTTGTATGTTTTGTTTGTCTAAGTATAATGCTGCATGTGCTGTATTATCTGAACATTAGGCTAGGGCGATAGTCAATCGTTTGCGATGAAATTGTTCTTAACTTGCCCACAAAACATTACCTTGTATTATTGAGACTAAGCGAAACCTCATTAACATTCTTCGTTATATTCCCGCCGCGAATGCCGCGCCACAAACGACACACAATCTTCGTGATTTCTCCACGTCCGAGCGTCGCACAATCCGCCTCATTCGCAGCTCAAGCCGTGTGGTGGAAGCCTTATCAGCGTTTAGATTCCCCAGTGAGTCAAAGAAGCAGGCGGTCACCCAGCCCACACAGCTCATGGACTCCACCGGGCTGTGTGCCCCTCCCGATGGCGTTACGAACCCAGGCACGATGGCGTTGGGCTCTCCGACGTCTCGGATTCCTCCACCACCAATACAGAGTCGCGGTGGCGGTCATCGTTCAACGTTGCATTCGACCGCGGCTGGCAGAATGAAACGTTGGCGTTGACGCAAGGTAATCTCCTCGTTCCCCTCGTGAGTAGTAAACATGGCGAAAGTCTCACGCTAGGGAGTGCAAGTTGCAGGTTGCGCTGAACGGACTGCATTTAAACATCGCTTTTCAAACCAGTGGCCACTCGAAGCGCTTTACAATATTGCCTCGCATTCAACCGTTCTTGCACACGTTCACACACCGACGGCGGTGTCAACCATGCAGGGCGACAGCCAGCTCGTCTGGAGCAGTTAGGTTGAGTTGTCAGGGACACCTCGACACTCAGCTAGAAGTAGCCCGGGGATCGAACTAGCAACCTACTGGTTACCAGCCAAACCGCTTTACCTTCTGAAACAAAGAAGCTACATTTTCTACATTTTCCTGAGCATTTCTGAAGGTCGAGCCCAGCTGAGCATTTCTGCTGCGTGCTGAAATTAAAGAGGGAATGATCATTAAGGGAGAATTGTCTGCTGCAGGGAAATACAGTCAGCAGAGAGCTTGAGTTAACTAGATGGAAATATGGCAGAGAGAGGGTGTCGCACACACAGACTCACACACACACACACACACACACACCTCGAAACATGATGGAAATATGGCAAAAAGTGTCGCTCAAACACACACACACACCCCCCCTGTGTTGTGTTATTATGTGGAACAGATGTTTTTGGAGAAAAGAGCACATAGCTTATTCTGTAATAAAATGTTTAACTGAATAATATTTTGCGGGCCTATCTGTTGCCAAACAGTATTGTTCCTTGAGATAGCATTGACTTGGTCCAATCATGTGAACAAGTCAATAGATTTAAGTTTGTCTCAACGTTAAAAACAAATGCCTAGTAGTAAACTAGGGTTGTCATGTTGCTGTAGCTCAGCCTGCTACTTCTCTGAGTGTAGCGACGCTTATTTTAATGGGGAGTAACTGGTAGCTTGGCTCAATACACTTTCCAAGTAGCTTGCCCAACAGCGCGGTTAATGTTTTACTTTAACCGCAAAATAACACTATAAAATGTCTTCACTCATTACATCCAGTTACTTTTTTTTGTACAAAGATAAATGTACAAGTGACACAAAGTGGCACACACAAAAGAAGAGGAGTGACACACAGTAGTGTAGCACCTTATCCCAGCTATCTTGGTTGTATACAGAGAATGGGTTAACCTTGCTATTGTCAGTGCTTGGCACTCACAAGGACATTTTACGCTTGGATTTTACACTTGTGAAACTCCACTATATTATTGTCCTCTGAGTAGATTTAATTGAAAGGACAGAGCAAAGGCTCTTCTTCACCGGCAGTTTAAGGAATAAGTGTTTAATCAATGTGTCTCTCCTCACTATTCTTATGTGAGGAGATGCAAGTCTTATGCAAGTCAATAGTTGACGCCATTTTACGGAGATATTCTGTTTATCTTGGTTTTCATGACGTTAATCTGCGACGTGCTTGACGTAAAAGGACATCCACTCGACACAATCGACCCACAAACGTGTAAATTCCGGACCTCCGACATCATCCGTGATGAGATTCAGTACCCCGTTCAAGTATTCCTTTACCGTGATAATCAACCGCAAAAGAGACACCTGGGAAGCCTTGTAACTTTATTTAGTTAACACTTCAGGCAGACATGCATACGGCCCATGGGCTCGCTACACTAACAGGGGGCGGGGCCAGGTGACGGGGGGGGACGCACAGCTCCCAGGTGTCCTCCGCTGGCGAGAAGCAGGCTCTGGATCCAGAGCGAAAGCGTCGATCCCAGATGTTGTTCAACTTGGCTGCTTACATTATCGTTCGCTTTCGCCTACTTTTTCGAAACTAGGAATTGGTTCTTGTTCATGTAGCATAGTTCACAAAGAGAAGTTGGCGTGCGCATTTGTTTATGCGTTGTTATTTTATCTACGGTATTTTTATTATTCATTGCTGTTAAAGTTTAAAGTTGGCCCTTTATGTGACAGCTTTAACAAGTGCAATGTTTTTGAGCCTAAGATGCCTTTTGCGACTGTAATTTACACGATATCAAATGATAATAATGGATTGAATTTATGTAGCGCTTTTCTAGACACTCAAAGACGCTTTTACAGGGAAGGGGGAACCTCACTAACCACCACCAGTGTGTAGCACCCACTGGGGTGATGCACGGCAGCCAACCTGCGCCAGAAAGCTCACCACACACCAGCTTGAGGTGGAGAGTGAGGGAATTAATGAGTCAGCCAATTATCCAGGAGGATGATTAGGGGGCCAGATTGAATGAGCCTGGTTGGGCCAGGACATATCAGTATATTTTCTTTCGGTTCACGGAACCATTTACATTTAAATTAACGTTAACATTAACATCGCATTTGCATACCTGATCCAAGTGACTGTGTGTATCAGAAAACATGGGGTGGCCTTGATTATTGATTATTGATCAGCAGCAGCTGGGAATGCCTCACACCTGTCGGCCCTTAGGACTCCTGGGCTGTCTGTGAGAGCCCAACGACAGGCCTCCTGCTGCCATCGGCCCTCTGAGCTCTGAACTGTAGTCGGCGGCTACCAACCCACCGATCGTTACATAAGACTGAACATGTATGATGATGTATGTACTTTATTTTCTATGAACGACATACTGTATATATTTCCTTTTCATAGACATGATCTCAGAACATGTGGTCTTCATAGCGTGTTTGGCGAGATGCCGGGCGAGGCGAGGTTCTGAGTTTTCCCAGTTGATCGCTTGCTGCGGTCGACGGCGTCTTGGACGGCCTCGTTTGTCGTGTGGATCCGCGTCGCTGCGCGGTTCTCCGCAGAAAAAGGGTCCTTCTGACTGAAAGACGATGTCAGTAACGACAGGCCATCTTGTTATTGCTTATGAGCGCGTTAACAAAGCTTTGATCACTTTGTAACCGTGTGCTTGTGTCTGCTGAAGAACTGCCTGCACCCAATGTCACTCTGATTTGACCAATCCTGTTCCTTTTTACTTTGTTATGAATGAGGCCGTAATGGATGATCGGTACTTGACTTTGATTTCTGTAAATTGATTTCAGAAATTGATTTCAGAAATGTAACTCCAGTCATAAGAAATAAGTGAGAACCTAATTTCAGCATTATTATTTATTCAGAACATTTAACACAGCACGCAAGATAAAACCCCTCCCTACCTCCCAACCCCCTTCCCTTTGACCTCCAGTAGGGATGCACGCAAAATTCAGCCACCGGTTTCAGCCGAAGGAGAAAAAAAGGCCGAAAAAAAATACCGAACATTTATATTTTTGATGATGTGAGAAAAAAAACAAAAAAAGGTGTGGAATGAGCCGAGTGGGCTTCATCAAAATAGAGATTAAGAAAGAGCCGCACGTCAGTTTGTAAAAAACGAAAGGACCATACACGGAGATGGAGAAAGAGCCGAGCGCACCTGTTTAAATTAAATGAATGAAAAACAGCGAAAGCCACATTCGGTTTCGGCTTTCGGCCAACTGCTTCAGTATATTTGGTTTCGGTTTCGTCCCAAGAATTTTCATTTCGCTGCATCCCTAACCTCCAGGCTATCCCAGTCCGTCCCCGTAGTGGGAGACCGCCGTCGTAGGTCTTGGAGAAGGCACCTGTGATTACCTTCCTAAACTCTGGTTGTCTTAGCAACGAGTGTCACCGGCAGGAGGATGTGACGCCTGGGGTGCCCACCGCCACAGCGAGCACCCCAGGGGTGATATTGGCACAGGGTGACCTGTCAATGACAGCGAGAGAGTGTCAACAACTTGATTGGCAATGCCGATGACTGATGAGAATAACAACAATAATAATGTATGCAAGGGAAATAATTGTGTGTGTGTGTGTGTGTGTGTGTGTGTGTGTGTGTGTGTGTGTGTGTGTGTGTGTGTGTGTGTGTGTGTGTGTGTGTGTGTGTGTGTGTGTGTGTGTGTGTGTGTGTGTGTGTGTGTGTGTGTGTGTTGCACCATACTGTAATATCTTCCAGTAAATAGTACCTAATTAACATAATTGGTTTCAATACTAAGGTGTCTGACATGCCAAAAAATGCTTGCCAACCAAGATGGTGAAAAATTCCAATTTATCCCAAAAAACCTACTTGAAAAAAATTACTTGAAGTTGTCGAAACCTCAGTTTTGAAGTCCACAGAGGGTTAACCATAAACCATAAAAACTCTCTCTCTCTCTCTCTCTCTCTCTCTCTCTCTCTCTCTCTCTAACGTACACTGTAGCATGCTCTCTCACCCCCCAAGCAGCGACATTTTGCCCTGATTGATTTAACTTGAATAGGTACTCGGTAGCGCTGATCTCACTCGGTCGGCGTTCTTAAAGGTACAGCACGCCCAACCCGGGCTGCACTCGCTCCCTACACAGCAGTGGACTCTTTTACTGTCATAGGGGAAGTTTGCATTGTTAAAACCTTGATATGCTCAGTGCCCTCAAAAATATGAAGGGTTTGAATCGCTTTGCTTGCTCTGTGAAGCTAGGGAAATCTTTGACTTGGCTTTGTTTGACACATTAAAATAGTCGCTGAATGTTTAAACACCACATTCAGGGGGCTTGCACACTGCTTAAAAAAACATTCAGATGCATGAATCCCTATACGACCCCAACATACGAAGACTGACCAGTATGCATTTGCATACTGGTATGCAACAAAAACAACCCTATATCAACTGATGTATCCTCTCGCCACAACAACCCAGACAGTAAAGGGAGATGGAGGGATGCATGGATGGTGTTTTGCCTGTGCTTCTTGTTCCTAATACAATCCATGATGCCACAGCTGAAACCCATGTCTCCCAGTCAGCCGGCCATGTTTACCGTCCCTTCATACTGAGGTCAACACAGGAGATACTGAGCAGACATGTTGCCAAGGAGAAACAAACAAAGGGAAATGCAAGGAAAGGAACCACAGAGGAATAGAAAAGAAAGTTGAAGGCGAGGTTGGCTTTCGGTGGGACCTCAACCTACAGCTTTTGGATTGAATCAATGTCTATCGCAGTAACTAAATCAGTTGAAGTTGATATCTTGAGTAGGGCCCGACCGATATTGATTTTTGAGTGCCGATGCCGATGGCGATTATTTTCAGAGAAAAATTACGATTACGATTTAATCGGCCGATTAAAAAAAAGAAAAAAAAAAAAGCATATAAAACGTAGTTTTTGATACCTTAAATATACTTTAAACACTTTTGACGAATATGTGAATTGAATGCAGAACCTTTGAGTGTTTTAGAATACATTTACTGTCAAAAATTAGTGTAATTTAAAATGTAAAATAAATAACTAACTCCCAATGTGCTGCGCTCGTGAGCAGTGACTAACACGTGCGTGCTGAGCAGTATGGTCTCACCGTTAGAGTCTACAGTATAACAAATTAACATGGCCTGGGACCTAAAGAAAAACAGGCACAACATGCTCAAACAACACGTCTTGTGTACATTGGTGAGGTGAGCGCGCAGCTGCCTGAGCGAGCGTGCTTTCATGTTGTACGGTAAAATTCAATCTCCTCTTTTTTACTCCAGCTAAAGTTGTTAGTTAGCTAAGCGAGTAGGAGCGCAATCTGGATACTAAATGCAATAACATTTCAAAAAATAAAAAAAAATAAAAAAAATCGGTTGTAATCGGCGTCTTTTCGGCAGATGTCGATTATTTTCAAAAAGGCTATAATCGGCCGATTAAATCGGCAGGCCGATTAATCGGTCGGGCCCTAATCTTGAGTGTTGATACCTGCTAGAACACTAACTAGTTGGCGTGATCCAACAACAAGACGGACATCTTGTATCCATCTTCTTCAAAGCTATTAATCAGAGCTTATTCTAAAGGCCTATCGCTTTTCACATAGAATATAACATGGCGCACAATATGTTCATTATAACCAGGATGCATGTTTTCGTCTTAAAAGTGAATAAATTACTTCATCGTTATGGTTCATTCTAATAAAGTTATTATTAAAGAGCCATTTAGATTCAGCTCCAATAAATAGGGGGTTCCTTTTATATTAACAGATGGCTCACTTGGTATTCATTTAATTGGAATGTATGAAATGCTTTGAGCTCGAATAGATAACCTTGTATTTATATTCTGAGTTTCATGGCAGACTTCCATACATCTCAGATTTATTTCTATGTCAGTGCGATGAGCAGTTGGAGAAAAAAGAGTAGTCCTGGGTTACCATTTCATTGTGTTCATGCTTTCTAGATAGTTCCAAAACCTTAGTGTGCTATGATTGGGCTCAGTATGAGCCTCCCAATTTATCACTGAGATGTATTTCAGCATGGACTGCAAATTGGTTTGCGGTAGTTGATTTAATGGGAGGACAAAAATAAAATTGCCTCTGCTTCTGTACCATTTATGGAGCCACACGGATTACCACAATATTTCCTGCTCTTTCAAGGTTTCAAGGTTTGCGTTAATATATGATATTGTGACAGGCTACGACGTTCGTTTATGCACAGCCACGAGAACCTGCTAAACATAGCGCTGAACAGTTTGCCTTTCATTTGCAAGGTACTAAGTGTGAGAATTTTTTTTTTTGCAAACACTACTTTTGGTGGCAAAGTAAAGATGAGGAAAATATGATGTGAATATTGAATATGAATATTGACTCTGACAAAGTTTGAGTCTGTTTTTTGTACATTCTTCAATTCATTAGGCAAGGATTAGTGTCTTGGCTAGCCAAGTGTCTTCCTTCCACTTGTATGTGGAAAAGTGTGAAAAGTCTCCAAGGACCATTCTCTTGTAGTTGTGTAATTAATGTTTTTTAGCAAACTTTTATGGAATGTTTACTTTTTGTTTTGTAAAGATGGACAACTGATGTCTGGCAGTTTCCACGTCTCTGGGAAAGTGTTCTTGCATCTTTTAACATGAATGAAAAGAGTCACAATTGATGACGTGATGACAGCTGGCTGCCTCTAACAACCAAGCCATCTGCAAGCCATAGACATAACTGGAATACAGAGTGAATCCCCAGAGAGACCTATTTCTCATAATGTTTTTACATTGGCAAATGAGTCCGTCTGCTGTTTCCGTTTCATGTTCCTCCTTTCCCTCTTCATTTCTAATATTTGATCCTCCCTATTTAAATTTGTACATTTCCCACTGGCAATATCTGCCGTTGCATTTAAGAAATGTGGTCTCTGAACCGTCTACTTAATTAGACCCCACCCCCCCCCCCCCCCCCCCCCCCGCCCCCTTGTGTGTGTGTGTGTGTGTGTGTGTGTGTGTGTGTGTGTGTGTGTGTGTGTGTGTGTGTGTGTGTGTGTGTGTGTGTGTGTGTGTGTGTGTGTGTGTGTGTGTGTGTGTGTGTGTGTGTGTGTGTGAAGAAGGGAGTTTAAAAGCTGCCTCTAAGTCATCCACACTTTCACTAAAGTCTGGAATGGCATTCCCCATCACATTAGAGTATTACAATCCATCACACAGTTCAAAAAAGCATATCAATTGTTACTCCTCAACACATACACTTGCAAACACTGACTTATACGTGCTATGTCCCTGTTATGTGTTGGATGTAAATGTGACGTGTGATGTGCCTTGTCCCTGTATGTTATATGTGCTGCAGAACAGGAACCTGCTGGAAATCAGTTATTTTACTGAGACAGGCCCGTTTTATATTGTAACTTTGTTACTTCGAATACTTTCCTGTATAATAAATAAAAAGAAAAAAAGAAAAAAAAGAAAGATCCATTAGGATGACTTTACAGCAAGCTCTCGGAGTGTGCTTCCACACGCACACACGCACACACACACACAGACTACACACACGGGGCAGCCAATGTCACACATAGATGCGTGTCAGCTCCCACGCGCCCCAACATACTATTACACTCTACTCTACTACGCAATTGTAAAAGCTCAAAATCACACGTGTTTAGGCTTACGGGACGCACACAACATGCCCATAGCCACACAGCTACAACATCTGGACCTAAACAAGGCCTAACTGCGTATTATCTAAACATGCTATCTTCGTGCACGTCCTCTGTAAGGTGTTAGCATGATGGTTACATGCTAAGACACCACAAGGCTAACGTAGAAAATAATAGAGTGAATGTGATGGGAAAGTGTGAACTTGTGCGGGGTTGACCTGCTATAAGATCCTCTCTCGCTGCTGCCAGTCGGCCTGATGCCGCCAGCGTTTAAGTTGCTTTCGGTTTGAGCCTGTCTGCTACTTTTCGCATGCTGCTAAGTGGTGCTGGGGCAAAGTGCTGGCGAGGGTCAGGTACTGATACGAACGGCCTCACAAACACACAAAGGATAGAGACTGAAGGTCTGCTCACGAGGGCTCTCATCAGTGCATTGAGGGAATCTAAGCTTAATGGGGATGGCCTCGCTAGGTATAATACCAATCTCCCTTTGAGACTTATGTTATGTTTCCTCTCCACAAGCGGCCAAAATATTGGTCCGCTGATGACTAATGTCTGATTGTTTAGCTTCAACTTCAGAGACCGGTTAAGGGCAGCCGGTTAATCTGTTTATTTGTGTAGCCTTTGGTTCACTTTTCACCCGCCGTGTCTGTGGTTATAGGAGTGCCTCTAGGTGTTGTTAGTCATATTAACTCTTCAGGTCTGTTAACGTACAACCCAGGCTGGCCAGGACGCGTGCCAAAGAAAATGGATTGCACTTGAGGAATCAATTGAAATAACGTCAGGCGTGCCAAAAACCGCAGGCCAATGACAGCAAATGTCCAAAACAAGCCAGAGTCGATTTGAAACTGAGGGCACAGCTCTGGATCACAGCATTCGACCATGCAACAACAACAGCCATAAGGGTGCAGATAATCACCAGGTGAATATTGTATGACTCAAGACATGTAGCACCTAAGGGAGTAGAAAGGCGCCTACAAATCAATGGACTAGAGTTTTTATTTATTTAGCAACAGCTCAAGACATTTTTATGATTTTTTTGTTTATTTTGAATTTTATTTGATGAATTTACCGTTAAATCAAAACCCCTGCTGTTTTTGCCATATATGCACTTTTTTCGAATTGCAATGTAAGAAGGAATCAAATTAAATACACTTGTTTTTTTTTATTCCACTTCCCATTAGATCTGTTATTTTCTTTCACAACAGGGCACCACGATTACTTTTAGTAACTCACACAAGATACATCGGTATTATCAGATCCAGAATGTGGGAGATTGCGCCATCCTTCTTTTACGATGTCCTGATAAGATGTTCTGTTCCAGCCCCAGGTGCTTGGCTATCGTTGGGCCTGTTGAGTAAGGACCTTCACTTTGTGTTGGACTCGTGGAGGCCTTCATGGCTTCGGCCCAGTTATTTAAGGTTAAAGCCTTTGTGAATCTTATCTCGGTGAGCCACAGCGATCCTCCTATTGTACAGCACTTTGGTCAGTGTATGCTGTGTGTAAATGTGCTCTATAAATAAAACTTACTTACTTACTTACTATTGTTGAGGCCGACCCTGAGATTGCGGCGCTCTCCCCTTCGTAGCGAGACTGAAGTTAATTGGACTTGTGCTTTTGCTTCCGCCGTCTATTAACGGTTGCGATTATTTTCTCCCTGAGAGATTTATATAATGAGCGAGAATAACTACAGTCATCAAACATGTTCCCCGCTCCTTAAGGCAGCAGGGCCTCTCAAGATGAACGCCGTTGTTTGCTCGCATTGTTACACGCTGGTCTTTCTCCTACACTGTGTTTGCACACCGTCCTTTAGAGACATTTGCCTGTTACAGCGATCCAGATACTTTCTCTCTGCATTCCAGGAAGTATCTAGAGCAAATGTGAGGAGGTATCTGGAGAGCATTCCAGGCTCTCACTCCTCCCCCTGGCTCCATTGTTCCACAGGGGAGGACAGCAGTCGCTCGGGAGTCCCGTCTGAGCGACTTGCGGGCGCAGTGAGTGACTAATCAATATGTTGACATGCTCACCAAAATCCGGTGAGGCGGAGCAATCGGTTCATTATCCGTTTGTGGGACCAACATCGTCATTAATGCGTTTGCATGGCCACTGAGGAAGCAATTGCAGGGGTGCTAAATCCAACATTGGCAATAGAACAACCGTGCGACAAATCAACAGCTCTTGACTTGCAGTTGGTTTGTTGATTTACAGCCGTCTAATTGCAACATAGAAGATCCTGATGGGGGTACATGAAACCACACACTGAGAGAGAGCGCGGTATGTTGACACGCACAGCTCATTGTAAGACTTTTGCACACCGGCCAACCAAGTTTTTTTTGTTACACGTTTGGAGCTCTGATTCCAGAAGAAAGCAGCTGGTGCGAGACACACTCTGTGTGAGGTTCGCTGGCCTTGCTCAGGGATTAGAATTTGCAGCCTTCGGGTCACACGCGCTGTCTCCACATAGTGTGCGCACCCAGCTATGCTCAGGATGACTCGTGGTGTTGGTGACGTGTTTGACATGGGTTTAATTGTACTTTTTAACGTTTTGTTGAAGGATCTGAAAATTTGTCTTTCTTCTTTCTATTTCTGAATGAAATGGAAGAAACACTCAAAACCATAATCAAATAAACAATGGCATGTGCCCGATCAATCTAAGCACATGAATATACAGGAAAAGGAAGTATTTAATGAATATGACCAAATAATATAGCTACTGGGACATCATATTTACAATGTGCTCACCTACTCTGTGCTTCACATTTTAAAAGATATATGCTTTTGGATACCAACTTTTGTTGCTCATGGTTGCTAAGTCTCAATGCTTATTGAGCATTCTTCCTTATTTTATCTTCACACATTTATTAAACTATTCTATTGTTTTTTAGGGGAGAATAAGATCCTAAAATGCAATTTGCATTTCCGAATCTTCAATGAAGGATAAGTAAACAGCTCCCATCTATTCTGGCGTTTCATTAAGAACTTCTTCGGAGCAGCAAGTTAAAACAAAGCAATTAAAAAGCTATCCATTGTGAGCTCATCCAATGGTTCTCATCAGGGAACCAGGGGATGTGCTTTATGGTTTAATTAGATTGAATGAAGAAGATTAATACTTGTGTTTACTTTTTAAAAGTACAGATGCTTCTGGGGTAGTGAATGGATTTAGGTTTATTATGGAGTTTTTGCTTTGTCTTGTCTGCCCTGTATAGTGTATAGTACTGGCACTAGCATTGTCTGTATTGGAATGATTCATATTTGTATCAATCAGTACAATATCGCTCAACAACAAATCACTTATTAGTATATAATACAGGGCAATATTGCTCAACAACAAATCACTAATCAGTATATAAAATTGCTCAACAGGCAAACATGTGTATCAAGAAATGTACCCATGTTTCAAAGCGCCTAAGTTTGTAGTAAAAACGTAACCTAGTGATCAGTTGTAACCCCCTAGTTAGCGTGAACTAACTAGCCCTCCTTTGCAGGGCTTCCTGGCAACATACAGCAGCAGTAACGAGAACAGCGTTCTTCTGGGATCCACAACATCCTCCCCTAATGGGCTGATAATGGATCTTGGTCTTAACGTAGTCATGCCGTGCCTCTGTCCAGATTCCAGCAGAACAAGCTGTGCGTTTCCTGTTGGGAAGCGGGTCTGTCTGTCGTCTGATGGGTGGAAGGCTCTGGTGAATGGGGTGGGAGGGCCCAGACGTCGCCCCCCCGCCAACCCCCCCCCCCCCAACCCAACCCCTGGAGTGACTGCATTTTAGGCTATTACCCACCGCTACGCGACAAGCCCCCTGATAATGAGTCTGCCACTCTGTCGGAGGGAGGAGGGGGGCACTAAGAGGCAATCAGGGCTGAGCCCAGATCTGAATGTCGTGTTGCGTGTCTGTAAAGGAGACGGAAGATTATGCACACTTTTTCGAAACGTTTTTTGGTAAACTGAGGCCCAACTCGTGTCGTGTGGAGGGGGGGGGGGGGAGAGTGAGAGTGAGAGTGTAATCGACGATTAGGGTTGCTTGCTACAGCCGATCGGAAGAAACAAACGGTCCGTTCCTTCATTGTGCGGGATGACTCAGACTCAAATTATGACAATCGGACGTAAACGTAGTCATGATTTCCTTCCTCGTCATTTTAGATGCCCTAAACGGCTGCTTGACTTTCTACCGGAGTAACACGTCTTCGAGGCCTAACCTGCAACAACGTAGGCAGGAGTTGCCGGAGAAAGGACAGCGCCGCTCGTTCAAGAAGTGACGGTTAATCCGTGTTCTTTTCCAGATTTGTCAAGTTGTCAGAGAAGGGGCAAATAATCGGACAGGAGAGCCTTCAAGTGTGGACCCCGAGTCCTCTGGTGTGGACCACCGACCCGACGTCGAGGCCAGAGTGATCATCGAGACCCGTTCTGTATTTAGTACACTACGTGCCCGAGTACTTATAAAGTGCTCAGGCATTAAAAGTGGCCTTTAGGAGTCCCAGTGGGTAGGGTGGACTGGGGGAGTGATACACTGTACTGTTTGGCAGAGGGCTGGTGTCGATGGTCCGTGTGTACGGACGCACTCCAACCGAACGGGATGGCGGATGGAAAGGCTTTCGGATGCGTTTTATGCCTGCATACTTACTGTTCATTTAATGATATGGCTCCCCTGCCAAATAGGGCAGCCTTCTAGTCACAGGAGAAGGTTTGGTAGAATAAAAGACTCATACAAAACAAGGAAGATATCTGTAAAGGAGGGATAAACATTGAGGGATATATATATATAATGCATTTTTATTTTTTTGAGTTTTTAGAAATTCCTGTAGACACAGGAATCTAACGTATATTCTTTAGTTTAACGAAAAAGTATTCTTTTGCACATTTCACCCAGCAAAAGTCTCTGAATTGATTACAACTCCAACATCACGTGCATGATGTCTGGAGGAAGTCGGCGGCTTTCCGATCGAATCTCGATCTGAGTACGACTCTGTTACGGCAGAGCTTCAATGTTAAAGTGCAGCGCATCACCAAGCATAGTAGAACGGACACATCCCGTCGGGAGATTAAGTTTGAGGTCTTGTTCTGTTCTAATGTAATGAGTGTTAATGGATGGCGCTGCGATGCGAGCCAAGGGTTTGAGCAAGGCTGGGAGCAGGGCAGTATGGTGGCGCCGGTGTGAGCATGCTAGCCGGGAACGCGAGCCACTCAGGCTCCAGTGAAGGCACACTGCTTGGACTTCATAAAACTAAAAAGGGAGTTTGGCCATTGTGCGAAGTTTCAATGAAATTGCAGCGCGGCACTTAATATTCAAGAGCATGGGAAGAAATGCACGTTTGTAGAGGACTGAATGAAATGATCGTGATTGGAGTATATAACACGATAAGCCTGTTATTATTAGTTGGCAGAGCTTTCTTCCTTTTCTTCTTTTTTTTCTTTCTTCGTGGTTGGTAAGGAAAGAGATGTCGATATATATAAATAAATACCCCCTATGCAATGATTGCAGTGATTTTAAGTGAGTGAATCGGTTCTAATGAATGAACACAGATGGATGGTACGTGACAAAGGACATGCCGCTACTGCGACAAAGCAGCTAATAAAGGGGTGCGACCCAATTTGTTCGGCTGCCACCCAATGGAAAGGTTACTGACCCCAGTTCCAGCAGTAGAAGGTGTTAGTCTTGAGCGGCGTTTCCCAACACAGGAGGATGAGATTGGGAGGATTTGGTGCATGCTTGCATTATGTTATGTTATTTTTGTTTGACTAGATATTGACTTATCATGACTCTCAGTAGACTCTCATTAAAGTGTAAGTGAATCACGATGGTCACTTGAATTCAAACATATTGTCATAATTTCCCCCTGATTTGTTTTCGTTTGTAGACTTTTATCTGCGTGGCTCTGTGTCCCATTGACTTGTAGGGTCTAGCTTTGGCCCCCTCTTCGCGTTGCAGGATGTGGGTGGGATGTAGAGAAAGACAGTGATCCAGGAGAGATCTGGGGGTGATTTCCTAACGTACGGGACACATCAAGCTGGGTTCGAAACGGTTTTGACTCAGAAATTAAAAACACAATGACAATAAAAAAACAGTGAACCCTGTTTAACTTTTCACAGAAGATCTTCAAAGGCCACTGAGCTCTTTGTAGAGCCTTTTTTCTGCCAGTCAGGCAAAACATCACGCAGCGCTCAAGACTGCCACCATTTATTATGTGGTTAACGCGGTGCCAGTCAAATAATTTATAGTGTATATGTATATATATCAGGGTTTTCCCCAAGCAGAACCTGCCGCCATGCTCCCTTCCAGTGCCAGCATGTAACTCTTCCAAACAGGGCTGACAGGACGGCGACATTAGCTGACTTTTCCCCCCCTGTTTCAATTCAGAAACGGTCTAATTGTTCGTAACGCATGAACACAGAACACACGCTGTGCTGGACTAACGCTCCAAAAGGAAAAAAAATACAATATCACGAGTTCACGACTGAGTGCTGCAGGCCGGAAGCCTGCCTCCAGACTTCCGGCCTGTGTTTAATATGACGAACATGACGAGTGGTGTGACGAAGGTCTGGAGCCGTGCCGGGCGCTGTAGAGCGGCTGTATGTGGCGCGAGAGTGCTCTCCTTTAGAAACACGACCCACTTAGGTCCCAGTGGAGACACACGCGTAGCTAAAGAGGCAGGTAGTACTCCAGTGGGCAGAGTACATCTTGTACAAGTTGCAATGAGAACTGCAGCGCAGCACTCATTAAGATAAGAGCATGCAAACAAAGCACACACGTGCACCGTTCCGGATGACGGATCACCAGGAAGGAAAAATGAAATCGTACTTGGAGTTTATTCCCTAATTACCAGCCTGTTGGTGGTACGAGACAAAGGACTCCCAAGTACTGCGGTGAAAAGAAGGGGGGGTCGAATTTGTTTGCTAACTAATAAAACAGTTTGCCGCACCAGTAGAAAATGCTACGTATGTAGCCCTGTCACAACAAGCTGGGAAACAT
Source organism: Gadus macrocephalus (assembly GCF_031168955.1). Classification (NCBI taxonomy): domain Eukaryota; kingdom Metazoa; phylum Chordata; class Actinopteri; order Gadiformes; family Gadidae; genus Gadus; species Gadus macrocephalus. The sequence goes on from NC_082383.1 coordinate 21,620,895, forward strand.
TCTTTCTGACATGCTAAGGGCTGCGAGGCTGTCGCATGGCGCCCCTGATGTAAACGTCTGCCTGTCTGTCAGCCTGGCCCTGAACGAGAGATACTTAGAAACGGTCGTCCAGAAATGCTCATTGGGATTTCCAATAGCTCTGAGCTTTAGAGTAGCATTGGGGACATCTTTTTGCGTCTATTTCCCCAGAGGAACTAGGCGATAATAAGTCAACCTATGACCTTTGTTTGTCAGTGTAAAGATTCTCTGCGTTCTCTGTATGCCCTGTGTAAAAGACACATCTACAACGTACATGAAAGCCTATCACACATATTGAAGGTATTATCTAAAACATTTCCACAACAACTAGACCTAAAAACAACTAGACCATTGTTTTATATTTGGTTGAGTTGTGTAATCGCATTCTCAATATTGTTCCACGCAATGTTAAACCCAGAGAAATATGTAGTTTAATTCACGGTTAACAGTTACGCTCTGATGCATTTGATCAAATGTCAAATGGCGTCATCATAAGCCCTTTACCCCCATGACTTACAGCGAGGCATTAATCCAGTAGAGCCCTGATTTATGGATATGATATCTCAGTATCGATTTAGCTAAGATGGGCTACTCTGTGGCACATCTTAGCATCTTAGCACATCTCTATGTTCCCCACACAGCCTTTACCTCATAAGGTCATTTCTAAGTAGTTTTGTTTTTATCCGTCCGAGAGAGCGAAGCCATCTGCGATCAAGAGGGTTTCCCATACATTGGCTATGGCTTTAAATTGGTGGAACACCCCAGACAACAGATCGGTCTATGAATAGCCTCTCCTCTCCGCACACACTGAAATCAGACAAGACCGTGCGCTGGATGAAGGATTGTATTTGGCTTTTTCGCCGCAGACAGAAGAAGACAGATGGCCGAATTCATTATCATAATCAATCTTGAGTTGAGGAATCATTATGGGGGGGGATGCCAGAAATACCAAAAGACTTGATTGACCAATTGATGGCTCTGTGGAGGAGCAGAGCTGTCTGACCATCTCACAGGACGTAGACCAGAGATCAGTCCCCCGTCACATCACTGTAGTTCAGTGGTAGGCTGGGTAGCCCCGCCCATTCTGCCGGCGATTTGAGTTCGCTCTGCAGGAGGGTCTGGAGAAGATCAATACATTTCTTTCTGCTTCCGATACGTTTTTGCGGGAGCCAAGCTGGCTTTTCCCCCAGGCGCGCTATTGGCTGGTTTAACACAATGACGACAGGGAAGCGACGGCAAGCAGCCAATTGCGTACAGCGTCATTTGAACAAGGCCCATTGATCACGACTCTAGTGCTGAAGAAAATGACGGCAGCTTCCCCAGACCAACGTGCAATCTACGATTGAGCTTGGTCTGGCAATAGCCAGGCTAGTTCAGTGGCTGAATATACAATATCTTTTCAAACTAAACACTTTTGTGTGACATTATGTGGGAAACATTCAACATGCTCATACATTTATTTAGATGGTTTTTATGATTGTTTTGACCCCGGGCTTGTCCTCATAACATTTTCAAGAGCTGATTGGGTAGACGAATCATCTAATAGTAAGTTAACAAGATTTAACTTTTGGCTATTTCAATAGAAGGTGTTAAATAGGTGTTAAAAGTGAACTCGTCCTTGAACAGAAGTTCTGCCTGATTCACGTCTGACGGATCGTTGGTGAGCATAACAACGATCCCTGCTCCACAATGCCATCCAACTGCGTCTTTCGTTGTTGTTTTGATTGAAAGTGGGGGCAGAAACGACCTATTATACCTCTAACTCCGGCTCACAAGGCAAAAGCGTTGATGAAATCGTTTTCATCAACGCTCAGTTTACCGCCGTCTTACTCATATATTAGTATGATGCTATCTCATCAGCGATTACGTGACTGGGGGCCGTGATCGTGTTAATCTCCGGTCTCCGCCCGCCGCTGCCGTGAATTAAAAGCACCCTCTCTTCATCTAGGGGCCCCACCCTGAGGGCCCAATGAGGGGTCGCCCGCGCCTCTGTCATGGTTGAACCAGCAACAGCTGCAAAGCCCCCATGACGGGGCTGTACATCTGGATTTTGTAGGAGTGATTTACAGTGACCAGAGACTGTGGGAACTGAGGGATAATGCTTTTAAACTCGGTGGGATTTATCCGAAGCCCCGGCGATTCTGCTGAACGCAAGCCCCGTTTCAATTTGTCATTTTGGATTTGAACACGTTTCCATAGATTCCTAGCACTGCCAAAGTGACACCGAAGAGAATATATATTTGAATTGAATCCCTTTGTTGTTTTTAAGTATATTTTGTAGGGGACTTTTTTTTGCTCAATATTCCAAATCTCCAGTTTCTCTGCTGCCCTGTTAAGTCCTGTGTTTCGTACTGTGATTAAATGGATAAAATCATCCCAGGACGTTTCATCTCGGGAGCTTACAGAAGCCTTAACAAATCCTTAAAGCAATGTGTTCATGTTGCTCACGCAGGAAACTTGGAAACTTTGGAGAATACTTTGGCTCCAAGTGTATGATTGAAATAGTGTGTACGAGGCCTGATGAAAACACTAGCAAGGAACACATGACTACGACTGCACAAAAATGAATTACAGTAGGCCGTTGCTGACACCGTGGGACACATTGCTTCCATGTCAGAGCCCCTTGTTTCTGTTCCTCTCGTGGCCGCCCAGAGTTACTTAAGCCTCTTAGGTGGGTGATGGTTGATCATGCACACAGACTTCATGGACAGAACCATCTCAGGCTCTATATAGGCATACAAATAAACCTCAATCTCTTGATCTGGGGTGGACCTTCTTAAGGCTTAAGTGGGCCTTCATAGAACTTAAGTGGACCTTCATCAGACTTAAGTGGACCGTCATGGTCCATAGTTGAGTATCAACTTTTTGTATAGTTGGAGCAATGCATCGATTTGCAAGTTTGCAAACACATATTTTCTTGACACAGACATCGTGTACAAGCCTATAACTTTTAGGATTGATGAGTATTTGATCGGGAGAAAACATTGTTTTAACGCAAGTGAGTGTTAAAAATAATGAATGAATGCGGATGCGTGGGTGTATGTGTAAAATAATTAATGAATGCAGGCGCGCTTGTGCGCATCCATCTGTTTAAACACACCCAAACTAAACACGTAACGCATAATACAGTCCATGGCAATGTATATTAATGGGGACGCATGCATATTAGGAACACAAGTCGATAACGATAATGCATACAATACTGGTAAGAAACAATGTTTTTTAATGTATCGTGTATATCATTAAAGTTAAAGGGGACATATCATACCACCAGGTGTGAGTGTGATTAGCCGTTACAAGCTGTTTTGAAAATCTGCGTCTTCTGACATCACAGGTGGGCGTGTCCACCGAGATGTGTGACGGGTAGATGAGCAACGTTTGCTACAGTCCACCGGGTAGGCTGGTAGACTGATCTTTTCAGCACGCCCACCTGTGATGTCAGAAGCTGCACAATTTTCAAACCTGCTTGTAACGGCTAATCACACTCGCACTCGGTGGTATGATATGTCCCCTTTAAATAGAACCACAGTTACCGCATATCATATGTGTGTTAAGTTTTCTTAACACGTATATGAAATGTATTTGAGGACTCAGTATTTCCGAAGCTGTGGAAGAAAACGCCACACCTACGCGTTTGCGTCGGGCGCAAGAGCCATTTAGCCGCCGGTAAAATAGCAACATCGCCATAGAACTGCCCACAAAACTACTTGCGTTTGGCGCTTCTCACTTGCGTTTCAGACTGTTAAAATAGGGCCCAACATAATGGTCTTCTTGATTAAGCTGTCTGGCTGGTAGTACTTGTTGTGTATCTAACTTCTATGAGAGATAAGCTGAGCAATCCTTAATATCACAAGTCCTCTGCCACATAGATAAGAGATTCATCTGATGAATTGTGACCACTTTGATTGTTTTTGCATCTGGTGCATGTGCTTTTGAGTTATCTTTGTGTGTTGTTCGCTCATTCACTGTGTTCCAGAAAGTGAGTCTTTGGAAAACGTTTGGATCATGCAACACAAATCCACAAATAACTAATCAAAACACCAGGGTGGTTCTTGTGAATAAAGAGCATTGTGGCAAGCTCTTCATTGATGCGCCATTTCCTCATCGCTCGGCTCTGAAAGGGGGGTGTTGCTGCAGCACACTCAAACATTCCCTCTAAAGTAGTCCTTCATGGTTCTTTAATATTAATCTATTGATCCACAGTAACCCACGCCCCCCTATTAGTCCCAATCTCTTTGGCAGCTCGATTAATGGACCGCGCTCCGTTGTCTCGGGCTTTAGAACGCAGACACAGAGAGTCGGTACGTCCCCACATCACGTCAACCTCTGCCGCAGCAAGCCTTCTGTTTTCCTCAAAGCCCAAGCCCTCCCTGACGCCCTCGCCCTCCTTCTTATCGTCATCCTGTCTTGAAGAAGCCTGTCCTCTGTGATTTTGAGGGGAGTGGTGGTCGCGCTGTGTGAGTGGAGGGTCTGTGAGGCCTGTGTGGTTCCAGTGAGGGGCAAAGAGAGAGCGTTTTTTCGTCATTACTTGCCGAAAGCCCTTGTCTTTAGGACCGTTCAAAACAAAGCATTTTCGCTCCCTGGCCTGCCATCGCCGCGTTTTTGCAAACCGTTTTTTCCATTCACTGAAAATCCATTCTGTCTCTATTATCCCGCCAGGGCAATATCCAGGATCAATCTGGACACGGGACGAGATTTGACCCCGAACGTGTTACAGCGATATCTGAGTGTCAAAGCGCCTGTCAACGTCTCCGTTGTAGAGTATGTCCCGGACTCCAGCGCCCGGCGTTTCCATGGAGCGTTTGTGTCACTAAAGTTGTGCGACGACTGTAGGCTCGATGTGCGTTTCCTCCCTCGGCAGGGCCGGACGTTCTGATCCTAGATGTGTCTCTTGAGTGCCGAGTCTAATTGGATTGGCTTATCGGCCGGGGAGCCCGTGCTGCATCCAATGAGGTGTTAATGGGGACAAGGTCGCCGCCCTAACAGGCCGGGGTCGCATCCCTAACAGGAAGGGGTTGCAGCCCTAACAGGCCGGGGTCGCATCCCTTACCGGCCGGGGTCAAAGCCCCAACAGGCCGGGGTCGAGGCCCCAATGTTAAGGCCTCGACCCCGACCTGTTGGGGCCGTGACCCCGGCCTGAACAGGCCGGGGTCACGGCCCCAACAGGTCGGGGTCGAGGCCTTAACAGGCCGGGGTCGAGGCCTTAACAGGCCGGGGTCACGCCCCCAACAGGTCCGGGCCGGGGCCCTAAGGGTGACAGGTCGAACGCCCATGACATGTCAGGGAATGAAGTGAGCTCTGAGCACAATTACTTGGTTCTAGGAAGGGTCAACACAAGCATAAGTGTAGTAGAGATATCAATTTTTTAACTCACACATTTCTTGGTGTTATTTACAAATGTATATATATTATTTATATATATATAAATTAGGTAAAATACTGGTAACACTTTATTCGGAGGCTAACGTTTATTAGGCATTATTTAAAATTGGTGAATCAATTGTTTACAAGTATTAACCAACAGTTTAATAATGGTTGAGTCCTCATTACTAATGGTGTTCATGATTACTGAGATAATGTTAAGGAAGGTCATGGTGTTCCTGTTAACTACGGTATTAAAGTATACATTATTTACTAGGGTTACCCCTGACCCTTATCCTATCCCTTAACCACTAACCCCAATGCTAACCCTACCCCCTGTGCCGGTGCTATATAATAATGCTTATTAACGTAGCATTGTTGTTGTCATTGTTATCAAGATACACAAGACAATTCGCTGCCCTCTATCATTATGGATTTGATCCCACTTAAGACTATCTCCGTCAGATATCTGTTTTTCCCAATAATAACAAGCTAGAGGCTAGTGAGAAAGCATGCAGAGATAAACACATTCATTAGGTTTGACGATCATTTACAAAGAACGGTTCTTTCACACCCAGGGGTGTCGACAAAGCAGCAGGAAATGCTGCTCAGCTTAATGCTGCTTGAAGAATAATGACCATATGGGTCCAATGTTCATTATTCTCCAAGACGCATTAAGTTATTAAGTTAATTGTTGTCCACAGGCTGGGTATAACCTTTCTGAGGAGCTTTCTGAATACAAGCTGGCCGTAAACAACTTTTTTGTACCCTGGCATTCAAAGTTCAGAGGGCAACAATTCGTTAATGGTGGATTCTGTTCAAATCTGGTATCCTGAATGATTATTTAGTACGGCACTGTATGCACTCTATTTAATATATGCCTGAATGGTATTAGTTAGCATTATTAGTTTTCCACGGATACGGCTAATGTTTGTGCTTCCGTGCTAAGGGCCATTCAAAGCCGGCCCCATTAAGGGGCCAAACTAAGTAACATTTTAACCGGAGAGCAAAGGGAGAGCTCAGGAATGTATCCCCACATCAAAATGCATAATGGTTTTGAAGAGTTTGCTAAAAAAAAAGGTTTGAAAGGCACGCTACGGTGCCAAATAAACAAATGATGACAAACGGAACCATCAGAAGAGCATCACTACTGATTACACGTGACATGGAGCAGACAAAAACCAAAGCAACGAGGGAGCGGGAGGGAGCGAAAACACTCGGGGTGCGCTAAGCTGGTCTGGAAATCAATAGGTCTGCAGAAAGCCTCCCGGAGACACGAGGAGTTTGTCTACCGAAAGAAGTTAAGATCAAATAATGCTTTGCTTTTGACCGGTGCCTGCTCGGAATCACAGCAGGAGTGGAGCCCAGTGCGAGTGTTGTCAGTGTGATGGTGGCCCCTGCTGATTCCGCTCATCCATTACTTGTTGGAGGAAATGTGCCAAAATGTGGGAAAATGGTTGCATCTTTTATTACCCCATTGCCGTGACTCACGTCTCAACCCTCTCCAAACGCTACCTTTTGATGAGTAACTGTCTGTTCCTGTACGTGGACAGCAGCACAGAGTCCCGTGTGTTGTCACTCAAGCGACAGATGGATGGAGCTCCCAGATATCACTCCATGATCATTTTTCCACAGTGAACGTTAATGAGTCAAAGTACCATTGTTAACGACAACCAATCTGGGCTTGTAAGAAAGTGAAATTTTGTCATTTGAGAAACATTTGAAATGTTTCTGCCCAGGAAAGACCCACAAATTCAACATGCATTGTAGCCAACCAAGTAATTCCCAGTTAGGGATTATTCTTGCACAAATGTAGAACAGTATACATGCTCAACCATTTTCAGGAGATAATCCCTTAGGATAAATGTTTGGCGGTTTATGTATTGTGTGTGTGTGTGTGTGTGTGTGTGTGTGTGTGTGTGTGTGTGTGTGTGTGTGTGTGTGTGTGTGTGTGTGTGTGTGTGTGTGTGTGTGTGTGTGTGTGTGTGTGTGTGTGTGTGTGTGTGTGGGGGGGAGGGTTACAACTCGCAAGCCAAATGAAAAGCACATGGTATTTTGAGAAACCCTATGACTGTATAATATGCTTCCTTTGTTTGCCATTGGCAGCTCAAATTGGAGCCAGGTCCCTGTTTTTATAAAGAGGGAACCCACTTCATTGAACTGCTGACTATGAAAGCCTTAACGCGCAACACACACACACTCAAAAACCAACAACGTGCATGTACATACACCATAACAGAAGTGTGTTTGTCGGCACAAACATGTGTTTTTACTATCGGACATAGAGACGGAGACGGGGACTCGGTTTGATGTGGTTTGTGGCTAATATTGTTCCCTGGGTCGACTGGCATGTTGAAATGCCTGCCTCTGTTGTGGTCGCTTTTAAGTCCATTTGTGCCATTTCTCCTTTGCCTGACGGGGACAGTGACCGGTGGAGTTCAGACATGTCAGCCCAGAACTCAAAGGGCTTTTGAATGGCTAAATCTGCACAACTGGTGAGCAATGAGTGATGATGAGCTAATCGCTGTCATATTAATCTAGCTGAAAATGTCTGCGTTTCCTGCAAGGGAGTAAAATTCAAGTGCTTGTTGGAGGAAAAATAAAACAATTTGAATTTGAGGAACTCGGGATTTGATTCATTAGTGAACAAAAAAATTTAGTTTCAAGAATCTGTCACTACTCATGTCAAAGTCAACCTCTAAACCCAGTTTGACGTCCCTTGGGGGATGTTCTGAGTGAATAGAGTTATGTTTAAAAAAGACAATTCAAAGGAAATGCAATATTCTTGCAGCCCAATTCATAGTCTGCTCCAGAAGTCAATTGTTGACGGGTTTAAGAGCACACTTGTATTGAAAATGATTGCAAATCATTTTATGTCAACATTTTGATATTGTCAGCATATATACAGTTCTGGGAGTTTGTTTCTCCCATTTTTATTAACCATCTATATACAATATATCCTGAGCCCCTATTGCATTCTATGTACCATTTGTTGCATTGAATTTGCTCTTTGGCGGCCTCAGTATGCTAGTAGGGATGTTCCTTACCAACAAGTACCTGCTGGTTAACCAGGCTTTATGTGACCGTAGTCGACTAGCATGAAAAAGAGAAAATATCTTGAAATCTGTTCAAATGTCGTCCATTACAATATTAGGCCTAACCTGATCCGGATAATATTCACCCATTATTATTATGAAAGGAATTTCAAATGCTGAAATCTAGGGTTGGGAATTTGGAGACATCAGCCAGAGTAAGCTAGATTTTGAAAATATCCAACAGAAAAAGAAAATCCCAGCCCTCTTCTTTAGTCCTCCTCTAAAACACCCGATAAGCTCGCTAGCTTAAGCAATAGGGCTAGATAAATCTAAATGATTATCCAAAATGATTCCTTGTGTTGTCAATACCTGATAATGAACGCCAGACCACAGTTACTAACTGGGGTGAAATCGTACCTACTCATTCATGCTAGTATGCCTTTCTGTCAATGAAAAACTACCATGGCCATTGGAAAGCCTTTGTTTGTCGAACAGCAGTAGGCGGACAATTACAGAGATTGGTTTTGTGCTAGTGTCTCATTAAATGAGTTGGCCTGCTGAAATCACACAATTTGTTCTTCTCTTACATTATTATTTCACTATTCTTCCAGTCTCTATTGCTGGAATTCTAGCCCCATACTGCGTCTGATGCTCAGCTTTGCATAGATCTGTTTACAATTCAAGTCATGTCGCAGATATTTATATGAACGTCTTAGTCTAAGGCATATCCGCTTGGCAGTAAAGCACTACTCAGTGTGATACAACGGAAATTAATAAAATAAAATCGCTTCATTAATAAGCAATTAAAGTCAGTTACTACTCACGATAAACGTGTTTGTGAGTGTGAACCATTCCTGAGTGCGTGCGTTCAACCGTGCCCTATATATATCCATCGTCTGCTGCGCTATTAAACGGTCGGTTGGTCTCTTAAAAACATTCACTGCTGTGCCGTGATTCCTCTTAGCATATTTCTGCCGCTTGTTAATTCGATAGCAGAGAGGTTTCACATTGTGTAGCTGCTGCATTGCACTCTGCCCAGAGTCTTCTGTCTGCCAGAGTCCAATCAGCGTCAATTTGGACGGGTTATGGACTATGTCATTTATGGACAGTCACTGGTGTTAACAGAATGTATCAAGAATCCCGACCACTAACTAAATGGGGAAATTGATTGTAGAATGAAGCCCCAGGCATTTGGTTTTATCTGACATTGTCGAATAGAAGCTATAGAATTGAAAGAATGTGCGCTATTGTTTAGGCCTACTTTCAAAACTGGAACAAAACCTGTCCTGAAAACCTTTGCGTTTTGTAATAACTTTCTTTCTACATGCATATTGCTCTCTCTCTCTCTCTCTCTCTCTCTCTCTCTCTCTCTCTCTCTCTCTCTCTCTCTCTCTCTCTCTCTCTCTCTCTCTCTCTCTCTCTCTCTCTCTCTCTCTCTCTCTCTCTCTCTCTCTCTCTCTCTCTCTCTCTCTCTCTCTCTCTCTCTCTCTCTTTATTTTTTTTTTGGAATGTCTTCTTTAGCCTCCTAGTTAATGGAATCTGCGCTCATTATTCTAAAGCTAACAGTTCCATCGATCATTTGCTTTCTTCGCTTCCTGCCCTCACTACTCTCTCGGGGTCTATAGATAGACACATGTGCACGTATCGCTGCAGAGTTTTGTTCAATAAGCAACCAGTCTCCAAAACAAACTTCTTATCTTTTAAGGCCTACCTTCCTACTTTTCTGAGAGTGTTCAGTCATTTGGGGTTTGTACCATGTTACCATAGCATTGTGTGCCTTTATTGGCTTTGGCAACATATACTTGGCCCACTGGAAAATCTGTCAAAGAGTTCAAGGAGAGTACGTATTAGCCAAACCAAAATATCAGTTAATAACAAATATATCAAATATTAAGAGGGAAGATATTAGCTGATGAGAATATTAAACATCACTTTACATTACTTCCTTGGTATACATTTCAAATGTAATATGAGTGAATTTTCAAACGGTTCCCTACATAATTCTAAGCACGATAATATATGACTTTAAATTATAGATAATATATATATATATATATCATATATCAGTTGGCCCTAACACATAATTTAAAGCTTTGGATAATTGTTCTATTTTGCAGGAATAATATCCGAATAGTTCATCAATAAAATGGAAACAAAATGGAAACAAAGGCAGAGTCGCGTTTGTAGAAGCTGATCAATTTCCTTTTTTCATTCTTACAGTTTTTATTTGAATAAAGCAAAACGCAAACCATTGCTGCATGAACATCCAATGGACCCGGGTCACTACCGGGTCACCGCAGGGACACGGCCTAGGACCCGGTAGGACCCGGGTCACTACCGGGTCACCGCAGGGACCCGGTCTAGGACGGAGTACCTCAGTGTGAGCGGGGCGCTGTGATTCCGCTGGGTGGGGCCCAGAGCCACCAGCAGACCCATCAATCCTGTCCATCGCTGAATCTTGTGCTCCAAAAAGCAAAAGCTGAACAAGTTGGTTAAGTTGCCCATGATTGTTTTTTACACAGGTGATTATGTTGACCGACGGACACATTGTCCAGGTTAGCGTTGTGTTCATTATAACAATCGAATATAAGAAGGCTCATTAGTATCGGTGACCATGACCATTGAAGAATGGTTCTCTAAATTGAATCAGCGTGTTGTTATTATGTATGTCGTGGTCTCTGAGCTGCCAGCATAGAGGGAATCTGCCAAACAAATGTTAAGGATGCAACTGAGTCGTTTGGCCTTGTTAACACTTGAATAGCTGCTAAATAGGTGTATTATTAAACCCCCTCCGTGCATGCTGCACACTCTTATTGCTACCGAGGCAACTGAATAGAAATCGCGGAAAAATGTTTGATTGTTTGAAAATTCCAGCACGTTACAGCAACACATCGCTGTAACAACCGCCCGCCCCCCCCCCCCCCCCCCCCCCCCCCCACATACAGACTTCTTTAGGTCATGATGGTACATGAGAACTGGCCCGCCGGTTCTCCAACTGTCGGGTCGATTTATCCTGGGTTGCGTGCTGTTATTGTTAGCATAGCCAGCATATAACCTGGCTATAGATTGAGTCTATTGACACAGCATGATAGCAGCAGTGAACCCAGGCAGCCTGTGTCCCAGTGCGGCGCTGTCAAGAGCATGACCTGCTGTTGTTGTCGTCGTTTCAGGAGGCCTTAGACGACCTTAGACGACGTTTCGTTAAGTCCAGGGGATTATTTTCAGGTTCAAGTCTCTGATTCAACTGCATATGTGCTTTCGGGCAAACAAATGATGAAAGCACATGATGGTTGATGATGGTTTAAAAACGTAAGGGTTAAGGTTAACCAAAAGTAAAATGTTTATTTGCAGAAACATCAAATGTCCTATATGCCATTAGTCTTTTGCTCTTTGATAAAGTCGCCTCAGTTCCCTGATTGAAGAGCTCCTCGTTGTTTGGCTTGCCTTTATGAACTCTTCAGAAACATAAACCTGTAACACGGGAATTCCTTCTATAGAAAATGTTGTGACTGAAAACATACGAACGCCTTCGGGCCAAGAATCGAGGGCCGTTCGAAAGTGTGAGATGTAAGACGGCGCCTCCCTTTGTGTGGGTTTGGTTCAGTTTACGGCCAAACACTTGTCCTTTGTTCCAGCTGACCCAATTCATTCCAGGGCTTGACCAATAAACACCCGGCCAAACACGCAGGCCTCACAACCCAAAACACCCATTATTACGCGTTTTAATTAGGTTTGTTTTGCTTTCAGTTACAGCCTGACAGACTTGTTTTCCCAAAATGCATTAACGACCCGAATACTTCCTCTGGTGTGTGATCGGAATATCCTCGCCACTCCATAACCGCGGCAGTGAATTCTCTCCGAACATGCTTGTAAACATGGCATGCGAGCCGTCTCTCTGCATACCCGCGCGGCCGTAAGTCTTGCTTGCCAGAGACGGGAAGAGTGCGCGGCTGTGACGCGCCCCGACACGCCACACAATGGTTGGACACACACTTAAAAGGAGTGTCAGAAAAGTGTGGTTGTAGCGGCTGGCGTGGATGACTGCATGCAAAAACTCTGCTGCCAAGCGGTTCCACAGATCAACTGCCAACAGATCGCGGCGCCCTGTTTATTTAACACAGTGAACAGTGTTGAGCAAACACACACAAGCACGCAAAGATGGCTACGGCGATTCTACCCTGGCTGTCAGGCTGTTTTGACACTGATTGATTTGATCGAGGTGTGCCTTAATTAGCGCTGGGTGTACTGGGTGTACATTTGAACCGGTAACTTGGACTTGGAACCGTTACTGGGGGAAAATGTGGGCTCATTCTGGGAGTATATTTTTCTACAGGAAAAAATCTAGGTGCCCCATTTAACATTTAATTCAACATAGAAAAAATGACAGATTAGCACCAAATAAGCAAACAAATCAGCTTCATCACCAAACAAATCCGATACAACGGCACGCACAAACACAATATCTGGTTATTTGGAACTGGCATTCAAACACAAATAGACACGTGACGGAGCCTTTCTACAAACACTGACGGGTTGTAACGTTAGTATAGGAAACTTTTTCAAGAAATGAAACCTGTAGGATGCAACAAACACAATATTCCCCTGTTTGGACCCGCACCAAATATCCGGCTCATCTGATATTCCTGCTGTCGGGAATGAAGCGCGCGTGGAGGAAATTCCTTGACGAGAATTGCCGCTCTTTGGTCGATTTGCCAGTGCCTGCGCATGGTGCTGATGTACCACACAGCGCCAAGACATCTGCCTTTTCGCAACGGCGGCAACAAATGACAGAAATCCACCGAGTGAAGAACGGGTTTAAAAGCATAGCCCCCTCGGAATTCTCTGTGCTGTAAAAACGCTGGCTACCCAACAGTACCTGTCTTCACTGCTTCTCTCTCTAATAAAAAATATGTCATTCCAGTTGTAAAGCATAAGTCGAGGCTTCTCTTTTTCAACATTGTTATTTATTTGGAACATTTAACAAAGCACACAATCTAAAAGCCCTCCATACCTCCCAACCCCTACCTTCCTTTCTCGGAGGAAGCACCTGTGCTACACTTCCCAGACTCTAGTAGTCGTAGTGGCGAGGGCCTACCGCGGGTGACGACGTCTCCTGAGCTAGGCTGAAGGGTGTCACCTCTGGGGGCTCAACCTCACACGACCCGTGGTCCCACGAGGGCGGGCTAAGAGTGTGACTGGCTGACCTACTAATGGAAGGGTGTAAACGATACGGCTGATGTGCTGATAACCGTTGATGATACTATTAACTACAACGGTAGTATTATATTTGTATTTAAAAATAAACCATCAAGTCTATTAAAACTGAAACCTTTTTGTTACCTTATTTCCCACTAAGTATTATGCATTTCAGGTACTATTATTTTCAAAGTACCGTTTTGAAAATACTAGGGATGGGAATCTCTAGGCACATCACGTTTCGATTAGATTCAGATTCAGAGGTCAACGATTCGATTCTAAAACAATTATTGATGCATCTCGAAGCATTTCTTTTTTTATGTACATTTCCATGCAGGATTCTCAAAAATATATCTATACATCTGAATTTGCTACTCAGAGTTTGCTAATCACTTCCTACTTTTGTGATGATCATTAAAGAGATCAACAGATCAATTTTATTTGAGAAAAAGCTTTTGTCACAAATATGACTTTCTATGAACAATGCAATAATCAATGCAGCTTGCTTTACAACACAGTAGGTAAAAAATGAACAGATTTGGTTTTCTTTTCTTTCTAATCTTTCTTTTCTATGTCATTAAAGAAAAAACTGCTCTTAGTCAATTATAAGAAGGCGAACAAAAAAAAAAAAAATTATTAACTTATCTGAATCGGGACGGAATCGTTCTACACAGAATCGCGATGCATCGGAAAAATCACCCCTAGAAAATACCCCCAAAAAAATCTCAACGTATCAAATAAACTCAATAATTGCCTGAAGATATCACTGAAGTTTCGTCCTCCATGGATTGTTTAGGTTCTTTGGCGCTGGATTCAGGGGTGCTAACGTTAGCCGCGGGGCTATTCAACATGGTACATTCCACGGCTTTTAGATATGTGTTTTGTGTTTTGATTAACCAGTGGTTTTCGAGGTCAGCTTTAAAATGCACATTACAGCTTTTTCAGTGAGCGTTGTCTGGTTCTCTTTACCATTATAATATTGAAGACATTGCTATACATTCAGCTTCTATGCATAATGTTATTTGGTTATTATAATGGCAATTAAAAAAGAAAATAATTCATTAATAATGCATTATTCATGTCATAATTACTCAAATTAACAGATCTGGTTGAATTTCAAACAGCACAATTAATGTTTTAAGCAAAAAATAACAAACTACCGGCAAATATTCAAAAAAAAATCACACAAAGAGAAGGGAGTTATTTTTTCCGGGGATTGTTTAATTTGAAAATGAAAAAGGTGCGTAAAACCAGAAAAAGTTTATGTATTTCTGTCTGTGAGGTAAAATTGTGGAACAGGTTAAAAGAAGAGCTCAAACAATGTCCTAACACAAAACTATAAAACTCAAGGTTAAAGGAAATGATTTTCATTGGGTGTTCCTTTTTTATTGTTCATTTATTTAGTTTGTTATTTATTCTTTTTTTGTATTTTTTTTTTATTTTATTTTTTTCTCACCTTAAAATTATAGTTTTGATACTAAAATATATCAATAGTGAGATAATATCTATATATTTTCATGAATGTTTTATTTTGTTTATTTATTTATTCATTTTTTTGACAAATGTGTAATAAATTATAGAATATATCTGATATGAACATATAAGTCATACATTTTATATTTAAAAAAATGATATGTTTGGATACGTTAAAAAATAATATATGTATCTAATATATATCTATATTTATTAATAATAAATGAAAATGTTAATAATAATAATAATTATTATTATAATTTCAATGAGATACGGAGAAGGGGTGGGATTACATAAGTGTAAACTTCTTCCCACTCCTTTCGAACATGTTACAATTATCAAGTATTTATCATTTATGTATCTAATTATGCTTTCTATTTTGTTTTACATCATTAATTTCTGTATGATATATATATTTCTTCTTTTACATGTTCGAAATAAATTTCAATCAAATCGAATCAGAGTAATCCAGTCGACTGGGCTCTCTGAACGATGATTAAACTAGTTTACTTTTGGGTACAGCCCTAATATCAGTATTACAATCGTACAACTTGTATGGAAACGCTATATAGCAGCAGCTAGGGAATCAACATTCCCTTTTATTTGAATGAACTGATGGCATGTGTTTGTGTGTGTCTTTCTGTCTTTCTGTCATTATGGTGTCTTCATGATGTGTTAGGATCAACTAGATGTAACCATTCAGCGACTATTATTTCAGAGACTGGTTGGCATGTAGTTGCACGTTTATCTTTGTTTCTATGTGCAGTTCATGCGAGTGAAAGATCCAAGACCAGTTTAAGAAGATGGCAGTTGTGCCTGTGTGTAATGGACACATCCATGTACATTGTGTTATTTTTTGTGTATGCAAAACACAAAGACTGGACTTTGTATAATGTGAGTCAGTTTGCTAAGTGTGTGTTTTTCTGCTTGTGCAGCTTCATTTATGCCCATGGTGTGGTCCTATGTTGCCCATTAGCGCCTGGACACCCACTGATTTTCATGTTATCTGCATACTAAACAAGTAGTTCCTTTTTTTTAATGAACCTTTATTACACACCAAACAATGTCGTAGGGAATAGCAATTTGGGGTTCAATCGCAGTCCTTGACATACTTAATACAATTTCTTTTGGCGTTAAGGGCCATAGCCACTGAGCTATTTCAGTTTTACGGTGTGTATGTGTGTGTGGAATGGAAACATAAATTGCTGCGGATATTCTTTATTGAGTCTAAGACTCTTCATACACTCTATTGACTCTGAGATGGGGCTCAGTTATATCTAAACTAACAAGACGGATCAAACCAAACCCATTATTTAGGAAATGGTAAGAACATACAATGTCGGTTAATACATATTCAATCGGTTTAATTCTTAATGGCGATTAACAGATGAATGATTAATCATTGCCATCCCTAGTCCGCAGGCATCCAGACTCATTGTAGAATACTCAACCGTTGATGTCATCTAATGGGGGCCCGCCCTCCCTGAACACGCTTCTTTGTGGGCTAGACCACAGCGAGGTAGATTCGTCCTTATTATCTAAAGGCAAGGTTTTGCTACGACCACATGTTTCAACTGCATTCACCAATACATTTATGTCATAAAGCATAAGTGGTATTTATCTTCATAGTGCACATTACAGGTGGTAGTGTCATGTGGTTGGGGCTAAATGCCTATATTGGTTATGTGGATGGAAGCTAATAAATTATACCCTCCAACAGAGGGCGCTGTGTCATAATATCGTATCGCGATATTTATAAAATGATACATATCTTATCTGCCCTGGAAAATGGTTGTGAAATCAAATGGTGATGACATTGCCGATTCCTGTCCTTAAACCCACTGGCCCCCAGTTGTGATGCAGACAGAAGATATCCAGTCTCTCCCCCTAGTGACCTCTGCCTGTCCCGTCCACAACACCACCAGCCCGGGGGGGGTATTTCCGGTCCCTTCCGCGGGATAGGTGGTTGTTTCACGTTTGAGTCGATTCAAAGCCGTCACAAACGCCGCTGAGAGAGCGTCTGCTTCCCTCCTCAACTCTTTACCTTTCACTTCCCCGTTTGCCAAACCTGTGATCACGTTCTGACAATCGTCCTCTTTGTTGTGCTTCTGTCCCCTCACAGACGGCGCCACTAAGGAGGCTCCCCTGTACCATGACGACGCACTCAGACCGTGGACTCACGCTGCAAACCCTGGTATTTTTCTAACCCGCAGCGCTCTGCCTCTGCCATACCTCTGGGCGCCGGGTACACCCCCGTCCCCCCGTCCCCGTCTGCGTCCGAGCCAGCCGGGGTGGAGTCCACAGCACTGTGCTATCCCCCTGTGTTTCTGGCCTCCTTTTCTTTTTTCTGCGTGTCGGCTCTTCTGGACTACGGTGCGTTGTTAGAAACACTTCCCTGTGTGGATACCTCAGGGCTAATCCACCCCACCGCCTACCTCCTCCTCCTCCTCCTCCTCCTCCTCCTCTTCCTCCTCCTCCTCTGTGGGGCTCCAACAATCTCCGGTTGTTTACTGCACCCACGACAACAACAACAACAACAACAACAGAAACAACAACCTCTCGCCGCTGTTACCGTGACAACCGCTATCAAACCTCGATGACGCCGCCGCACGATAACACCGCCGCGATGACCACCAGCAACCAACTCTCGACCTCTTCAGAACACCGGCGCTCTTAGCCCCGCCTTCCAGCATCAGAGACTCCTCTGATTGGACGGGTTACAGCGCTGTTATTATTGTCGTCCTCGTGCCGGGAAGGTCCACGGAAGATCCAGCCACTACGCTAACGGTTAACACTATCTCCCTCTCAACTCTCTCTCTCTCTGTCTCTCTCTCTCTCTCTCTCTCTCTCTCTCTCTCTCTCTCTCTCTCTGTCTCTCTCCCTCTCAACTCTCTCTGTCTCTCTCTCTCTCTCTCTCTCTCTCTCTCTCTCTCTCTCTCTCTCTCTCTCTCTCTCTCTCTCTCTCTCTCTCTCTCTCTCTCTCTCTCTCTCTCTCTCTCTCTCTGACTCTTACTCTGTCTGTCTATCTGTCTCTCTCTCTGTGTCTCTCTCTCTCTGTCTCAGTAACGACCATGCCAGTGGCAGTAGCGTAGCCCAACTCGCGATGCTTCCATAAACCGGTTTCAGCTCTGCAGAGCACGACACGCCGCGCGCCGCGCCCCGCGCCCGTTCAGGTTTTCACCTCAGCAGGCCATACTGGCCGACAGCGCAACCACTGGCGTCCGTTTGCCTTGACACCAGCAATAAATACGGGAGCGATCGGGAGGGCTGGTGGCGATACAGGCAGAGAGTCCCCGATTCCCCCCCCCTCATCATCACGGAACGACCGCCGTGACAGTCGGAGGAGCCCGCTGCTGTGACGCCACAAACTGCAGCCGTTAACCACCACACACACACACACTCGCAGACGCACACACCTGTCAAGAGGGCCCGAGGAGGGGGGGGAGACCAACGCGCCGGAGTGGTGCATCCTGGGACATCTTTATCCACTCCTCCCCCGTCGAAAAATAAAAAAAACAATGGAAGGTGTTCGGGGAAGTGGCGCCAAATAAACACCAAGTGGGTGGATTGACTGAAGTTCACCTGACCTTTTTATTTTGGGGGACAATTTGCGTTTGGAATAAGAAAGAGGGGGAGATAGAAGACCTCCAAACGAGGAACGGAGGAACAACCATCGGGAAATCGGATCAAGCCACAAGACGGGGAAAGAAGCCACACTAAGGTGAGTTTTTCATCTTCCTCCCAATCTTAAGGTGTTCTGTTGGCTGTCTGATCTCCCCCCCATTCGAAGCTGTACCCTTTAGATGCTGCTGCTGGTAGTGGTGGTGGTGGTGGTGGTTGGTAGGGGGGGGGGGGGGGGGGGAATTGAGTGCCTGGGGCCTCACCTTGGATCGGTGCTGTGTTCAAACTGTGATTGTCAGAGAATTGAGTGTGGGCTGTGCGTTTGGTGTCGCTCCACCGACGGCCACGGCGCTCTCCAGTGCCTTTAACATGCAGGCAGGCAAGCCTGATTCTGTGGTCCTCTGCAGGTCTGGAAGCACTGTGATTTTACCTGAATTGGTTTCCAGGGGTGTCCACCGGAGCACAGCCCCGCGGAGCTGGGCTCAACTGAACCCACTGGCCGAAAAATTCCTCATTTAAAGTCAACCCCGACTGCAATTGGTTTACAGAGAGATCGGTGGTCACCATCACCGTCACCATTGGTTACGGTTTACTTTTAAAATGGCTGAAAGGCATCCCTCCCTATGCACGAAACCAAAACGTCTTCGGTCACCAGCCACAGAGGGACCTAGTGGGTGGGCAGGAAGGAGCACTGACGGGGACTAAGGAAGGAGACGAGGAGACGAGGAGACGAGGAGGAAGCCCAGATGATGCGAAACAAAGAGGGGGGGGGTCTTCAGTTGCACCTGCTCATTCTCTGGGGGGCACGCGTGTTATCAGCGTCGGCGGTCCGCTCACGACGCACCACAGCCCGTCACCCTCGCGTTACCACGGTAAAAGCAGAGCGCCCCCCCCCTCACAAGAAGCTACCTGAGGTTTGGATGCGGAGGTAGAGCGACGAGGCCGGGAAGTTCACGGCTGTAAAAGATGAATATGTTTTTGTGAGTTTGATGGGGGGGAGGGGGGGGGGGGGGGGGGGGGGGTCCACATGCTTGTGGATGTTGTGTGTGGATATTTGACAAAAGCACCACGCCTCGCCTTTGTGCATCTCCCCACTTTCGTTTCCTTGAGACGGCGTTGAAAGCACCGGCCTTGAGGGAGAACTCGTGCATATAGCCGACCCCCATTGACCCTGCAAACGCGGATTCTCTCCCGCTGAATAAAGACGGAATGAAACACTTTGAGCATTTCGGGGACATGAAACTCAACGACGTGGGTGTGGTTTCCATAGCAGCGCGACAACTAGTGTGCTGCCGGTGGATAATCAATCGCATTAGGCAAAACCCTTTTTTACTCTTTTCTTCTCCCTAAAAATATTCGAGGGTTTACGTTTCAACCCTTGCTTCAGAGTGGCCCTGAGGTGTCTGTTTCCGATGTGTACTGAGCTCCGCTGCTCTCGTCGGCCAGTGGCTCGAAGCAATCGTCTGCAAAATCACTTCTCACCCCGCCCTTGTTTCACACATAATAAACCCATTAATGAATGTGGCACAAGGTTACTAGGCATGTTTGAGGAATAGACTAGTGTTTTATTATGACCTTCATAAGCTTGCTATTCATAACTTTGCTAAGTAGGCTAGGCTAGACCTATGAGCTGTAATGAGTTATTCATTCAGTATTATGTTAGTGATCGGTTTACATTCATTTAGTAATTTTTACAGCTTTTCACAACGAGATGGAGCGACTTAGCCAGCTAGCTTCAGAAAGACATTTTACCGTATTCATTCATTTGTGCTCATTCAACCTGCTTTTTGAGATCGTTGAGTAGGAAAGAAATCCGCCAGAACTTCATTCCTCGATTATAAGGTGAGGAATGTAAGGCACATTATGGCAGAAGAATACACTGAAAATTGAAACAGGCATTCAATAGGGAAGTCATGATGTTCTCCATCTCAAAAGGAAAAGGCGCGGACCGTAATCACAACCTTGATCAGTGACAGTGAGAAAATCTGAATCAGTTAGAAGAAAAATAGGCAAGTGCTGATAACGACAGACCTATGATAAGAGAGTGGTAGACACATCAATATCATACACCTCCATGAAATACCCTTCTATCGAAACATCCCCCAATCCCACTCATCCACCAGCAGCTGAGTGGTTGTCTGACGGCTCAGGGAAATCAGCACTAATAATACTCATGCATTTGAATATGAACCACATGGCGTTGCTAGCGCAAGGCTCCAGGCTCCGTACTCTCTACTCATTCAACACAATGACTCTCCAGTCTCTACCGGGCCCATTCACACAGTCTGATGTCTTCAGACCTGCCGGGGTTGACACTGGTGGAGGGATTCTTTTGAAGCAGCCCTCCGGTTTGTGCTCATTGTGCAGTGATGTGTGTCACTGAAGGTCAGGAATGTCCCGCTTTCAGACTTCATCTTACCATGTTTAATTTCGAGCCACTCAAAGAGCATTCAGGTCTTGGTGTCCTTGAGCATAACATCAATACTGTATATCTAAATATATATATATATTCATATGTATGTGTTTGTGTGTATATATATATATAAATATTTCTGCACACCTGTATCTTATCCGAATATTATCTTATCTTATCCAGCCTTAACAACATGCTCATCAATAGACATTTTCACCGTGTGAATGAGGCTGCAGTTCAGGTTTTTCAGTGGCTCAATGGGATAATGCCTTTTACAGGTGATCCTTAGGTTGAGAGTTCGAATGCCGATTATAGCATTATGAACAAGCTGAACATGACATTCTGCCATTGCTTTGCAGCTCACCCATAAGCCGAGGCACAGTATTGCATTAAGTGGAACATCTTTATCAACATCTTTCCTTCCTAATTATTTGTCATATTTATATATCTTCCATTAGTGTGTTCTTGACTTTTAATTTTGCTCGGACCCCGTTAATCACCGCTTGCGGTTATATTTATTATTATTATTACAATAACATATTGTCACAGATGTATATATAAATGCATGCATTCTTTATTGTGGATTCCCACATGCAATGTTGTTGGATGTAGATGTACTTAGCGCAGTCCAACATGAGACAGAAAGCAAAGGCACGGCGGGAGCCCTTAGAATCGCCCGTCTGTGAGTTATCCCCTGAAAGGACGGGTCTAGAGTCAGGCTGGGTCTGAAAGGATTCAGAGTCTTTACTGCAAAGAAGTGCAAGGCAATTAGCAGGCAACGTGGCACGGCCACGCAGACGTACATGCACACACGCACGCACAAAGGTATGCACGCACGCACGCACGTACGCGCACGCACACACAAGCACGGGCTCACTCACACGCACACAAAGTCAAAAGAACATGCTGTTTCTCTTGTGAACTTAGCTTTTACGTTAACCCTCTTAGATCGAGATAAGGCCATCAAGACTAGGACGGGTCTCTGAGTGGATCAGCTGCGTGGAAAACCCAGTAGTCCTTAAGAAAGTGCACTTCAAACTCAACAAAGAAGTCTTCAGCCCACCTCCATCACAACTATTTAATATTCTCCTCTTCCTCTTCTGGATGGGCTATGCAGACAAAGCTGCTTTGACTGGTGGTGTTTTTACATTGCAGGTTATGCTATCTCAAGTGGCGGGCTAGGCTAATAACATAGTAGATCAGCCTATTACTAGTATTCACTCAACAGGCCAATCTACGGGTTGCCTTGCACTCGTGGGAAATGGCACTTATCGATGCACAACACATGCGGAGATGGGCTGTGTTCGACATCTCCATGGGAGTTTTACTTGGGGAACAGAATCTTTTAAGTTCCATAAGCATGCAGCGGCGTTGCCGTAGCAGCCTTTATTGTAGTCGCGTGACATTTGTATCTATCTGAAATTAGGAAAAGATAACTGATGCTGGTTACTATTTTTAAAAGGGTGTGTGTGTGTGTGTGTGTGTGTGTGTGTGTGTGTGTGTGTGTGTGTGTGTGTGTGTGTGTGTGGTCAACCCAAGCCCACCAGTATACAAAGGGGAATTATAAGAGAGCACACACATGCACAGAATTGGAATCCTAACAATCACATCTGCGCACACACAAACACACAAACACACACAAATTGAAACATGGACACCTACAGTGCATCGAGTCGTTGTTGCAGCATTGCACATTCACAGACCCAATTACACTGTCTTTTGTGTGTGCGTGGGTGTGTGTGACTGTGGGTGTGTTTATGTGTGTTCCATCACTTTATTCTGTGGCTGAGTAATATAATATTGAATACAAAATGGACGGAACCCCTATGGTTACTAGATAGGCTTATATAAATGCAATACAATATCAGAATGTAGCAGTTCTGCCCTTCAATCCAGTTCACTGAACAAAAGCAGGTAAGCAGATCTGCATTCTTGCTGCCAAATGCTTGAGGGCATTTTTCAGACGGCGTTTCTATCGTTGTGAGCGGAAAGAACCGTCTAGGGTTGTAATTTGTGTTTCACGAGAAACTCGATGAGCGTTTGTTCTTTTGTCGATACGGAAGAGATAAAAAAAAATCATACGACAAGACGGGAAGCAACTATGCGTTCGAAGCAAGATGTTGCCATTAAATTAACTATTGACTAAACTGTTTTTCAACTCTAATTAATGTTGCTTTGACGTCACATCCGCTCGTCGAGTTTTCCCGCCATTGGGTCGAGGCGGCTCACAGCCAATCAGAGAGCCTGATTCCCCTCGGGTGAGCGAGTCACAGACAGTGGCCTAATCTTAAACACACTCTGACAAAAGCAGGAAGGTGCATTGAAAAGTCGCATAAAGTCACATTTCTAGGTTTACCATGGCTATCACCGTAGGAGGGAAACAACATCTTTCCATACGGACGCAGGTCGCAACCCTTTAACCCGACTTTAGTTCAACTGTCTCTGTCGGTGGCCGTGTGTGTGTGTGTGTGAGCGTACGATGGGTGGTTCTGCCAGAGTGAGCCCCCAGACGAGTCTCTGGGGTCTATCTTAATTGGATCCAAGCGCTGAGGGCTGGTGTGATACACTTTTTCAATTATCCGACCACAGTGATCTGGGTGACTTTCGTCTTTTGTTTGGTGCTCTTTGCTCAAGCCCAGGCCCAATCAAAAGGCAGGGAAATAAACTAAAGAGGGACAAAGAGAGTGTGGTTGCAGTTGTGCTGCCATATGAGATGATTTGATTACTTTACGCTCACTTGAGTTAGTGTTATCTTGTTTCCTCTGTGCGTGTGTCTTCACTTAACAGCAATTCTCTTGAGTTAGTGTTGTCTTGTATGTGCGTGAGTCTGTGTGTGTGTGTGTGTGTGTGTGTGTGTGTGTGTGTGTGTGTGTGTGTGTGTGTGTGTGTGTGTGTGTGTGTGTGCGCCCACACTGAACACCACTTGTCTTGGTTTGGTTTATTTGGTGTTCCACAATCATCACTTCCCATCTCCCCTGGGGGGATCTTCCCACACACGCCGTTTCTCCGCCCACTCCTTACTCATCCATATCCTCCTCTTCTTCCTCTGTTTTTGCCATGCTGTTGTGACGTGTTCAACCTCTCCTTCATACCGCATCCCTGCCTGTTTCTCCGTCCTCAGTCTCCCCATCTGCTCCACATCAGCCCTGACTGAACCCGCTTGTGGCGCCTCACTGATTTGATTTATCGTGTGTTGCGTTGCGCCAAATGTTGAATCAGTGCGGATTATCCTCAGGGGACCCAAGGAGAAGTGTTTTAATTCTCCCAAGTCCAAGGAGCCTTGATTGAGCTGTTCCGCTAGGTCAGTAATGTGGACAACCCTCCCTCCGCAAACATGAATTAACGATCATGTAAATTAACCCCACTTGTTTTCTAGCCCAGTGCGTCTGCCAGAGCACTCGTCATGTGGGGCTCTTTGCTACTGTGACATGTAGCATGTGGGCGCGAGGTCCTCCATGTAGCACACATAGCATGCCAATAATAACACACAGCAGCGTTGACACCTGGGTTTAGAGATTGCTTTGGGGTTGGCGTCTTATCAACAGCACCGCCGCTGAAGCTCACGGCACATGCTCGCACAACAACAGCCTCGCAACGCAACGTAACACAAGCCCAAAAAAGTGGTGGGAAAAATGTGGCGGAGGATAAAACACCCGCGAACAATCGGGCCGAGAGGCGAATCGCTGAAAAGGAAAAGCGGTCCTCCGAGTGAAACGACTCGGCGGCCGCACTTACAAACACATGGCGATCTCAAACACATGCTCTGCTGTGCTGGGCACTCCTCGTCTGTTTCCCGTGCTAAGTCTCGTGGTCTGGCTGTGCCTTTGAGCGGTGTAAGCGGAGCAGTAGCCACATGGTGGTGACAACATGATTTAACGCAACCATCACAACACGCTCGCTCCGCCCCTCCCCTGCAACTTGCCTGCGTTGCATGTGTGACTACAAGGACACATTCCTGCTTGTGTTTCCAAACTGGGAAAGCGGTCTGCTATTCCATTGGCCTCCTAAAATAGCAATGGGTTTATAACCAGCAAACACATGGGTGTGTTTGTGTATATATAACATGGTATATCCATATCCATACGGGTATATTTAACTGCTCACGAAGAACTGGTTGTTCAGTTGACATTATTTATAGTAAATGTATGGATTGTGGATAGTGTCAAATTAGCATTATAGCATAATTAGCATTACAAGTCATTCATAGTGGTATCACAATGTCTATAAGCGTTCTGTATTAGGATTGAATATTTGTACTGCATTTTAGCATTTCATCTTATTGTCTCTGAAAAATGTCCATTTATCACATAAGCTCTGTAATGAACGAAGTCAGAACTGTAACCACGTGGTTTAACATTTTTACGCCAACCCAGTCCTCTGCTTTTCATTTGGTGCTCAAACACATCATCACACTCGAGTTTATTTAACGTATGGTTGAGTTATAGTTCTGTGTGTGTTGATTGTGCAGTGGCTGACATTGCATTCCCGCACCGGAAGGCACAAATCATTTCTCTGCTGTATTGCTCTCCTCTCCATCCATAACCAATGTGCTCATGAGGAGTGTGGGAGGACTTGTTTCGGAGTTGCCGCAGACAGCTGGTGCTGTGCCAGTCCTTCCCGCTCTGTTTCCAGCGGTGGCCGCGGTGTGCGCGATTGGCGCGTGTCTTTTCGGCAGGCGGCCAAATCATCCAGTACTCTGTTGACACTTGGGCTGCGTGGAGCTAGGGAATTAGTCAACTCAGGATTATTTTGCGCTTATAATTCATGTTTTTCTGCACCATTTCTCCCTTTTCTGTTTTTACTATATCACTGTTTTTTCAAAGCTTATTAAAATAGCAGGCCTTGCCTTAAGAGGACCACAGATATGGGAGGACAGAGGACCAGAGATATGAGAGGAGAGGACCAGAGACATGGGAGGAGAGAGGACCAGAGATATGGGAGGAGAGAGGAACAGAGATATGAGAGGAGAGAGGAACAGAGACATGGGAGGAGAGAGGACCAGAGATATGAGAGGAGAGGACCAGAGATATGAGAGGAGAGGACCAGAGACGTGGGAGGAGAGAGGACCAGAGACGTGGGAGGAGAGAGGACCAGAGATATGGAAGGAGAGAGGACCAGAGACATGGGAGGAGAGAGGACCAGAGATATGGAAGGAGAGAGGACCAGAGATATGAGAGGAGAGAGGAACAGAGATATGAGAGGAGAGAGGAACAGAGATATGAGAGGAGAAAAGACCAGAGACATGGGAGGAGAGAGTACCAGAGACATGGGAGGTGAAAGGACCAGAGATATGAGAGGAGAGAGGACCAGAGATATGGGAGGAGAAAAGACCAGAGACATGGGAGGAGAGAGGACCAGAGATATGGGAGGTGAAAGGACCAGAGATATGGGAAGACTCGTCTCCACCGAGCCCAAACCGAAGGAAGGTGGGGAGGGTCAGTCGAAGCTCTCCTCGAGGGATGCTTTGATGAGGCTTTTAGGGGGCCGATACCATCACTAAACTGAAGGAAGAAGGACTCTGAGATCTGCCGATGTCTCGGCTCTGTCTCCCACATAAACCTTAAGCTTCTTGTTCCAGACACTACTTTGACATTGTGGTTGGTTCTCGTTAAAAGCCTGTCGTGAGCCGCGGTCGAACACAAATCTTTTGTTTAATTGATGAGCACAACTGTGGCTACTGTTAGGAGACGGTCGTTTTAGTGTGGCCAGCGTGAGTTTTAAAACCCAGAGTGCTTTCTTTCTGTCCGGCAACCACTCTGCCTCTCTCGCTTTAAGGGGAGGGTCTAGACACTGTACTGCCTACTGTAAGCGAGGCTTTATGGACCTCAGCAAGCATCTCATACCCCCAGCTTTTGCACATATTAAGATGCCATGAGATATGGGTAATAATGGCAAAAGCACAAGATGATGATTTAAGGAGAAATGCATTGGTTCAGGTGCATTCATCCTCGTTAATAGAGCGCTCTTATACAATTTTCTTAAATAAAACATTCCTCATTTCTCATCGTTAGTACAAGTGAGGAAATGTCTGGGGTCTAAAGTGCATCACGATGCAGACCTGGACGATTCGGAGCAACGTTTTTTGCATTGAATCGGGCAGAACATTTGGCTTTCTTCTGTGTCAGTTGGGAGACATGGCAGAGGGAGGCAGACATCCACCGCAAATGATAAATAATGCACCCAGTATTTTCAAAGTGGATATTTGGGCCAAGTTTTTCAAATTTTCTGAACTTACAGGGAAGAATGAACTGGACAAGATGCGCTGTGTTTAGAAGCTCCCCACAAAACTGTAATACTTTTGTAACACGTCAAATTAAATTATTAAAAACACGTCAAACCATTTTTGACACACGTCAAAAATGGTTAGCTAACGTCGCTAACCATATAAAATACAGCAAGTCGAGCTCCTCAGCCATGAACTGAAGTCTCGCATTCAACTTTGCCTTCCAGTTCTGAGAAAGCGAAACGGGAAGGCTGCACCCAATCTGGTGCAGCTTTCATAGCAAAGGATCTACTGCTTTATTCAGTCGTAAACAACACCGGGTTTGGCCACCTGCTGAAATCCCTCGAGCCACAGTTTCAAAAGATCCCTTGGTGACAGAAACGGCTAAACCGGCACTTTATAGTGAAACCAAAGCACAGGTAATGGAGTCAATGAGTAGAGCTAGCTGAGTAACCATTACATGTGATTCTGGACTCGTGTCGCTACTGACTTTTATGTAGCAATAACGGCACATTATACAAGCGAGGAGGACTTGCATCTTTTATCCCATGTGCTGCAGACGAGAGCAGTTAGTCACTTGGGATGGCATCTGGCAGGAACTGAATAATGTGGTGGAAGAACGGTGGCTAACCACTAAGATGTAGTGCTGCTGATGGATAACACATCTTAGCATGTTTGTTGCAGCTCAAGTCTGAGAATTTTTGCTCCTACTGAAATGCTTCGCTCATATGCTGAGTCTCACATCACAGCAGGGCGCCTCAATTATCCACGTTCTCCAGGCTTCTTTGAAGAAGAATCTGACTGATTTCAAGATATCGCGAACCACCGGCATCTGCAAGCTCCTTGCAGATGGTAACTCCTTGGCCTAAACAAAAAAACTGGCATTCTGCACCAGCTGGAACCGCGCATATAATGTGGGGCACAGGTTTGGAGAACAACCTGCGATTCGGGGCACCTTGCTGTCTCCTACGGTTTGCAGGAGAGAGTCCAACCTCTCAACCGTCGAATGCAGAGAAGGCTGTATAGGCATTTAAAGCCATTGAAGGATGCCACTACATTGATGTCAGAGGAGAGCTATCCTGCTGTTGGTCTCATTTGTCCACCAAACAAACAACTCCTCGAGAACGTAACAGACACCATTGGAGACGCTCCAAAGAGCCAAGCATGCCATCCAAGCAGATCTCCTTCATCGGTACAACGGTGAGACAGAGGAGGGCACCCTCGCACAGCCTCTGCCCTGGAGCCCCGCTTTAAACGACTGCTTTCATCGTAGAAAAGAGAGAGAGAAGGCCTGCAGAGGGCGGACTACATTATAGGGCTTTGACTTTTGCCCAAAAATCATATTCGAAGTTTGTTTGTTTATTAATATTAATTATATTTGAATATTTATTAATCATATTTTGACCATTAAATGCCTTCAGTAAGACCTGGATTGGGCTTCACGAGGTTTGTTTACCGGCGTTGCTATGGTTACCGGTCTTGCGTGTTCCAACGGTTTATTAGGTTTCTAATAAATCTGTCCAATCAATACTTTATTCACTGCCTCTTCCGTGGTCATTACGATATTATGAATAGACTGCGTCGGGTTCTCCGACGTCCCTCCCTCTTGGCCTGCCCATAACAGGTTCCAATATTAAGGGCTGCCTAATATTCGTTTGAATTTTGATTTATTTTTTGACATTTGAATTACATTCGAATAACGAAGTTCGGAGTCAAAGCCCTATTACTAGGTAATTTCACCGTGTTTCATTTAAAACGCGTGCAATAAAAACACCTTCACATTTCCATTACAATATCGAGCACCGACAAGGTGTGAAGGTTTTACCCGACTGAGAAGAACAGTTATTGAGTTTAATTTAATTGACTGAGAAAGTGCTGATTGTAGACCTACCGCTGTTCTTCTTTCTGTGGCTCGAACACAGCGTGAGACGGCTATAAGGGGATGAGGCGCCTGTGGGAACAGGTAGAGGAAGCGCTGCCTGTTGGGGACTGTAGGACTACATTCCCCCCCCCTGCTCCAAAAATAGAGGCCTCATTATGCTCTTGAGTTTACCGGGAGATACTCTGACCGAAGGTACAGTGCACCCCAAGACCACCGAGGCCAGAGTTGTGGAGGAAATGGAGGGATACTGTTATAGCCCCATCTCTGCCTCTCGCTGAGGGTCCTTTAAAACCGGGGGCGTCTCCGTGGGGTCCCATTTGGACGCGACCACATTTTCCCTGCAGGCCATTTAAAGACCCCAGGTATAAGTGTTTCTGTAGAGAGGGCTTTCGCCATTTCGGGGGGGATGAGGTCACTTCAAAAGGAATTGCTTTCAAACCAGAGCATGTGGATCGGCGGTTGATCTTTCAAAAGATCCTGTCAATTCCTTCTGAGCACTGAGCAATTTATATTTCTTACTTCGACTACAAAGGTGGAAATGTACTTTCATTTATACCGGGATAAACATGATGAACCAGGAAAGGTAGGCTAGGGCTTTATTTGACCATTTTCTTTAACATTCATTTGAACAAACACAACACAAAATGGCAATATCTTCACTATGTACCCCAGACTTTATCATTTGATATAAGGCCATGTTGCGTTCACTCTCATGTTCTTGTTTTCTGGCTCAGGCAGTGCTTTGTGTTCAGTCATCTTTGTGATGCTAGCCACATTCTGGAGGTGCCATGTTTTAGAGCTGCTATGTAAAAGCTTATTTTTGTAGATGCAGCACATTTGCAACGCACTGCAGAAGGGTTTATGTTCTTTGTTCGTGTAATGTTTGTATACTGAGGTGGGGCTGACACCGATACTGCTGTTGAAAGATGCAGTTTTTGATATTATAAACTGTTGTGGTCTGATTTTGAAAGCATTCTTCTTCTTTTTGAATAAAAAATTAGTTCAAATGTATCTTAGTACTTTTTTGTTAATTGATGAAAAGTAGCCAAGTGCAGTTATATATAAAATTGACAATGCAATACAGCGGGAATCGAACCGTTGACGGGTTCGAAGGCTCCGGCGATTGGAGGCTGAGGCCAGTGAAGATTCACACCTCTAGTTTGGTTCCTGTTGTGCTCGCGGTCCTTATTTCTTCTCAAACAATGAGCCGCTGGATCTAAATCTCTCTGCCGTCATTCCCAGCACGCCGTCGCAGAGCGAGAGGAGCGGGCGGGGCCGTGGTGTTTGAGCGATGGATCTCTGAACTCCGGAGCCGGGGCACTTCTGATTATTTCCTCTTCCTCTGAACTGAGGAAAAAGCGATTGCTGAACAAAGATGGCAGATTGAATGCCCTGTCAGCAGGCGGAGGCATCGATCCGGGCTACCCTATACTGCACGGCCCAGCCCGAGAGAGAGCGAGAGAGAGAGGGAGAGGGGGAGGGAGAGAGAGAGAGAGAGAGAGAGAGAGAGAGAGAGAGAGAGAGAGAGAGAGAGAGAGAGAGAGAGAGAGAGAGAGAGAGAGAAGAGAGAGAGAGAGAGAGAGAGAGAGAGAGAGAGAGGCGGATGCTATAACAGTCTCTGCGGCTTTTCTCCTGCACTGCTTCCTCCCTTTCCTCCAAACGAATCGAGCCGGTTTAGAGCAGAGGAGGGCGAGAGCCGGCCTGAGAGACAGACTGTGAAAAACAGGAAAGGAAAAGTGAGCAGAAGTGGGGCTCGGGGATTGCTAAATTTGTGAATTTCTGCAGGTCAATGTGATTCGGGTGTGCGTGTGCTTGTCTGCGTGTTTGCAAGAACCAATGCAATATCCACCACTTAACAGGGCTCGTGATTTACGAGACTTTGTTTGGCATGAGCAAAACCCAATAGTGTTCTCCTGTGCAATGCAGCACAATTCAATTGGATATTTTC